>NW_017670847.1:96516-205907 GCF_001879085.1 Nicotiana attenuata | reverse complement strand
CTAAAAAGAATGAAAAATGTGAGTAGTGTTCAAGGAGGGTGAAGTCACTTGTACCCAATGTTTATCCGACCCTTCCCTTGTCTATTAAAAATTAGTCGACTACCGATGATTTTAGTTAACTAGATTGAGAGCAGAATGTAAAATAACAGTAAACAGAAAGAGAATGACACACAGCAATTTTGACTCGTTCGGTACCGGTGTGGTACTTACATCCAGTTTTCCTTGGATCACAAGGGTTCCTTTTAGATCTTGAAAGTATTACAACAAGGATGGTTTTGGTTTGTTCACCACCAACGAAGTACAGCAACAGTGAGTCTCTAATAATGACACAACTCTCTTTTGTGTTCTAACTCTTCCTATCTTTTGAGACACCGAAAAACTTAAGATTATAGTGTTTAGGATAAGAAGTAGAGAGACTTAGAAAACAATGTGTGTAGTTGCACAAGTCTTCCAATTGATCTTAGCAGCCTTCTTATAGGTGAGGAAAAGAGCCGTTGAGTCTTGACCAGAAATAGAGGCACGGGATCTTTGAAAGGATTTGACCCAAGGGGTGCTTCTTCGAATCCTGCTCTTGGGAAGGGCCGGATTCGATCATGACTTTCCCTGTCACAACTTTCATTTACGAGACATCCAAGCCTTTGATTGAGCTTTAATTAAGGATACTGAATATTTGCTGGAAATAACTCCTTGATTGGTAATCTGATTTCCTTGATTGAGGCCGAGTAGATCTGCAGGCTTTTAATTCTTTCTTCAGGTCCATTGATTTAGCAATCACAGCTTTAGATAGCTTCTCATTAATTTTCTTTCCTTTTGATGATTCCTGCGAAAGAGGGTAATTGAACATTGTCATCATTGAAACCTTGGAATTTAACTTAACAATCTCCCTCTTTTTGATGATGACAATCAAGAGAGAATAAACATTAATTATGAAACTTCCCTTTTTATTTCACTTCCTAGGTTGCTCCCCCTGAAAGGTTGAATTATCCTGACTTGATGCTTGCTCCCCCTAAGAGGTTAAATTACTTCTCTACCTGTTTACTTCTCTTACATGTTCTCCCCCCTTTGACATCAATCAAAAAGGGAAAGAAAACAACACAAGAAAAAGTAATATAGGAAGTAATATACATAATAACTAGCTAGATAGTGCAGCAAAAGTAATGCCTTCAGCATAGGCATAGGTTATACAGACCCAAGCAAAAAGGTTTATAAGGACTACCAGCAAGCAAGCAAAAACAAGAAAAGAGAAAATATTGTTTTTGAACCCATCACACGAATACACATTAGTTTCTTCCCAGGAAGTACTTGAGGGTGTTGATCACTTTGGTGCAGAAGGAGTCATAGGAATTCTCGACATCTTTGACAAGCTTATCTATCTTTTTAGTCATAGAATTGAAAGCCCTTGTTCCTTGTCTCCATGTAGCTCCTATATCAATTTTGAGCTTAGCCACATTTGTACCTGTCTCCTTAGTAACTTCCCTAATTTTATCCACTTGTTCCTTCATCTCAACCACTAGCTGTTTCACCTCATCCAAATATTTCTGCAGCTGCTGAAGATTTTGAGAGGCAGTCGACTGAGATGCTGGTTGTTCAGTTTGAACTTCAACTGGCACTGCAATACTGTCAACTTTGGCGCGTTTAACCCATCCATCATCACCCAAGGTGTACCCCATCATTGAAAAGCCTATCTTATCATAATTGATGGTAATGTGCTTGGGTGTAAATAGTGGCAAACCTACCTTCATAACTTTGAGGATGTGTGAGATGAGCAGACCATATGGTAAACAAGCAGTAGAGGGAGATATGTCCCAAATACTTTCAAGCATGTATTGGAGAATCCATACAAACCAATCCAGTCTTATATTATTAACAAGACAGTAAAGGACAAAACCATCTCTAGTGGATAAAGAGCTAAGGGACCCAGTTCTGGGGAGTAAAGTGGTAGCAATCATGTGCGCTAAGACACGATGTTCAAACTTTAGGTTTTTGGGGCCAATATCAGGGGGGGTTATCAGATAAAAAGACTTTGGCTTCTTCAAAGGATACTTCAAAATCTTTTGGCTAAGAATTTTGCACAAAAACATCAAACCCACTAAACTTAGCAGAGAAAATCTTTTCAAATTGATAAGAGTCCAGAACAATTCTAGTGCCTAACACCATAGATTCCAGGTCATCTTTGTCATTCGCAAAAAGGTTTGCATAAAACATCCTCACAGGTTCCTCATAAACAGAGTTACCAAAAGTGTTAAACAGAGAAGAGAGATGCTGAAAATCAAATATAAAGGTCACCTCACAGTGCAGATTTTTCATGAGAGAAAGACTTACAATGCGTCCATAAGCCATAGATTTTGACTTATAAGACTCAAACCTTGCTTTTTCACTCGGGCCATAAAAGATCAACTTGTCCTCAGGTCCGAATTCAGTGTTCTCTACCTTTCCTTTCGTGCATGCAGCCTTTTTGGGGGTTTGCTCCATGGGCTTTTTTTCTACCTTTTTCTGACTAATGGGAGGATTTTCGGAGGATTCACTACTCTCATTGTCCGTTTTGAGAAAATCTGAGTCAATAGATGACTCCAAATCTACAGGTTCTTCAGGGTTGAGGGTTTTTGAAACCTTCGGCTTCGTCTAGTTGCAGTGGAGGAAGAGGGATTTCTTTTGGCCATGGTGAGAAGGTTTGTTTGATAAGAATGAAGAGAGTAACAGAGATGTGAGGGATTTTATCGATGCTTTTGGAGTAATGAAGGGTCACCTTGGTTAAAGAAAAAGGCGGGTTCAGAAGGAAGTGATGGTTCTGAAGTGACTGATCGGCGGCACTGATGAAGAAGCAATTATTACACCTATACAAAAATTAATTAAGCCACACATACTTAAGGAAACAAAATATTTTAGAACACGGTAAAAAGATTTGATTTACAAATTTGGCAAAATGCCAATCTTTTTCCTGAGAAAAAAAAATCTTTCTTTCAAAAGTGGTTTTGTAAAAATATCGGCAAGTTGAGAATCAGTACTAATAAATTCTAATCAATATCACCTTTAGCGACATGATCACGGATAAATGATGCTTAATTTCTATGTGCTTTGCTCTAGAATGATGCGCATAATTTTTTGATAAGCAAATAACACCGGTATTATCACAAAATATAGGAGTAGAGGTAAGATATAAATCATAGTCGAGAAGTTGATGCATAATCCATAGAACTTGTGTACTACAGCCGACAGCTAAATATTCTGCTTCAGTCATTGATAGGGCAAACACAATTTTGTTTCTTGCTATGCCAAGACACTATGCATTCAAGAGTTGACACATGCCACTAGTGTTTTTCCTATCAGTTTTGTCACCTGCAAAATATGCATCTCTTTTGAACCCTTGATTTAAAAGAAAAGAGCTTAACCTTTCATACAAGGCACGCGGAGCTTGTTTGAGACCATACAACGCTTTAGTCAGCTTGTATACATGATCAAGAAAGGTGAGGTTTGCAAATCCTGGTGGTTGCTTTACATATACTTCTTCAGAGATGTAGCCATTTAGGAACGCACTTTTAACGTCCATTTGAAATAGCTTGAAACCTTTATGAGCAGAAAATGCAAGTAATATTCGAATGGATTCAAGTCTTGCTACAGGAGCAAAGGTTTCGTCATAGTCAATTCCTTCTTGCTGAGAGTATCATTGAGCAACCAATCATGCTTTATTTCGAAGCACTTGACCTGATTCATTCAATTTATTTCTGAATACCCATTTAGTTCCAATGATTGAGGAGTTGGAAGGTCTTGGAACCAATTCCCATACTTTGTTTCTTTCAAATTGATCTAGTTCCACTTTCATAGCACTTATCCGGTGAGTATCTTTCAGAGCTTCATCCACTTTATTTGGCTCAAGTTGAGAAATAAGAGCCACATGAGATTTGTTTTTCTGAGATCTTCTTGTAGTGATTCCTTCCCGTGGATCTCCTATAATAAACTTGTGAGGATAGCCAGGTTTTCTTTTCCATTCATTTGGGGTGTTTGAGGGAGGATCTCTTTCTAAGTTAGTCTATTGGTCTGTTTGAGATGATTCATGAATTTCTACAGACTCTTCAGCTGGTTGAGTTTGCTGATCAGCTGATTCACTTTGATGATCCTTTCCTGTAATGACAGATTTAGGGATAAAAGGAATTCCTCATATTCAGGAAATTTTTCATTCCTTGGACGAGGGTTAGTATCAACAAAAACAACATGAATTGATTCTTCAATGCAAAGAGTTCTTTTATTGTAAACTCTATATTCTCTACTTGAAGGAGAGTAACCAAGAAATATACCTTCATCACTTTTAGGATCGAACTTACCCAAATTATCCTTTCCATTGTTGTGAATGAAGCATTTGCATCCAATCGGGTGAAAATAGATAATATTGGGTTTCTTACCATTCCATAGTTCATAAGGAGTCTTTTTGAGAATAGGTCGAATCAGACACCTATTGATAATGTGACAAGTTGTGCTTACCTCTTCTGCCCAGAAATGGTGAGGTAGAGAATTTTTCACAATCATGGTCCTTGACATGTCTTGTAGGGTTCTATATTTATGCTCTACCACTCCATTTTGTTGCGGAGATCTTGGTGAAGAGAAGTTGTAGAGATTCCTTGATCGTTGCAAAAGTTTTCAAAAGCTCTGCTTTCACATTCTCCTCCATGATCACTTCTGATAGAAGAGATGTAGTAACCCTTTTCTTGTTGAACCTTCTGACAGAAACCTCAAAATTCTTTAGAGCATCATCTTTATGACTCAAAAACATAACCCAGGTAAATCTAGAGAAATCATCCACAATAACAAAAGCATATTTTCTACCACCTATACTAGCAGTTCTAGTTGGACCAAATAAATCCATATGCAATAGTTGGAGAGGTTTTAAGGTGGAAACAAAATTCTTGATTTTGAAAGATGAGCGAGTTTGTTTTCCTAGTTGACATGCATCACAAATATGATCCTTTGAATAATCTAGTTTAGGAAGTCCAATAACGAGATCATGTTTAGAAAGCTTTTGAATGGTATGCATGCTGGCATGACCAAGTTTTCTATGCCAGACCCAGGGATCATCAATTATAGAAGTAAGACAGATTTGATCCCAAGATTATCTAGGTTGCTAATAGTATAGACATTTTTATCGATGTTACCTGAAAGAATGACTTTACCTGATTCATCTCTTATAAACCAACCATGTTTCTTAAAACGAACCTCGTAGTCATTGTCACATAGTTGACTAATGCTGAGAAGATTGTAGACGAGTTCATCATCCAGGTAGACTTCATCTACATCACATGTTGAGCTTAGAGGAACTTTTCCGATACCAATTATATTTCCCTTAGATTTGTCTCCAAATGCGACTATTCCTCCGTCTAGTTTGGTGACTCTCGAACAATTATTTGTCACCAGTCATATGTCTGGAACACACGATGTCGAGATATCATTTTCCTTTTCGATTCTTATTGCGGTGTTCCTGTAAAATAAAATTACTTATTTTTAGGTACCCAAGCTTGCTTGGGTCCTGAAAGGTTAGAATGCTGAGTGTTAGTTTGATTTCAAGATTTTGGTCGCCGGACCCATCTTCTGTTATCCTTAAACCTGCAGCGATTTGAGGTGTGGCCCTTTATACCACAATAAAAACAAGATGGACTATTTAAATTTTCAGAATCTTTTTCTGCCTTGATTCTGTTCCTGCATTGGTTAGTATTATGCCCATTTTTACCACAAAAGGAACACCCATGAGATTTCTTCTGTTTGTGACGAACAATCTGATTTGATTTGACTGAACTATGACTAGTGGATTTTTGCAATCCATTCAATTGAAGTTGAAGTTCATTAACTTCTTCCTGTAGCATATCACGTTCAATTTCAAAAACTTCTAGCTTCAGGGCCCATTCTTTCTTTTCTCTTTGAACCTTTCTGAGTTCATTTAGAACTCGTTCAATATATGCAAGAGCAATATCAATAATTCTTGGAGTTCATAACAATTACGGCAATTTAGGGGACGTACCTCACTAGTTCCCTCGTTTGCCATGAGACCAAGTTGATCTAAGTCTTCTTCTTCATTTATTCCTCTGTTTCCTAAGAACCCACACTCTCCTAATTCTTCATTACTATCATCTTCTATGGACATGAAGCACATATTTGCAATTTCTTCATGATCAGACTCTTCTTCAAACTCCAGGCTCCAAAAGACTTCTTCCTTTGAATATTCCTGCTTAGCTTCTTCTTTAGTTCTGGACAGTCAGCAATGTGTCCATGTTTACACATTCATAGCATCTTCCATCATTTTCATTGTTTATCCTTCCCTTTCTGAAGTTTGGTTTACCTCTTCTTCTATTTCTGTTTTTCTTCATCATGCTAGTTACAACTAGAGAAAGCATGGCTATATTTTCGTCCTGTTCTCCTCCTTCATTTTCTTCTTCATCTTCTGGTTCAGCCACAGTTGCTTTGAAGGCGACTGTTTTCTTCTTTTCTTGTTGAATCTGTCTATCCAAGTGAGTTTTCTCAAAAGCTATTAGATCACCTCTAAGTTCATCATAGGACATTTTATCAAGATCCTGACATTCGAGTGCGATTCTCCGTCCTTCATTTGAAATAGCTCATACTCACGAACCAATAGATTTATCCTCGTTTCTTTTACCTTATTGGTCCCTTCATATGTGACTTCCATTTGTCCCACATCTCCTTAGCAGTTTTACAACTTGAGATCTTTTCATATTCTTCACCACTGATAGCATTTTACAGCAGATTTTTTGCTTTGGTAATCACAGTTATGACAGCAGCTTGCTCATCAGTGTAGTCATCTAAGTCAAGTGGATACTATTACTTGACCATTTTCATCTTTCTTTGGGGGAATTGGAAGATTTCCCTTTTTGATCACTCGCCAGACTTTGATGTTATAAGACATGGTGTATGTTTCCATACGCACTTTCCAATGAGAGAAGTGTTGTCCATTGAAGTATGGTGGTCGAACTTGAGAGGTTCCCTCTTGAAATAGTGCACCAACGACTGTGTTTGATCCCGTGATCTTTTTCCCACTAGCTGTTAAGCAAAGTTTGTGAGCCTTGCACTGATACCAATTGAAAGTACTAGAGGGAGGGGTTGAATTGTGGTCTATAAAAAATTAGTCGACTAACGATGATTTTAGTTGACTAGATCGAGAGCAAAATGTAAAATAACAGTAAACTGAAAGAGAATGACATACAACAATTTTATACTAGTTCCATACCGGTGTGGTACTTGAATCCAGTTTTCCTTAGGTCACAAGGGTTCCTTTTAGATCTTGAAAGTATTACAACAAGGATGGTTTTGATTCGTTCACCACCAACGAAGTACAACAACAGTGAATCTCTAATAATGACACAACTCTTTTTTGTGTTCTAACTCTTCCGTCTTTTGAGATACTTATAAAATTAAGATTACAGTGTTTAGGCTAAGAAGTAGAGAGACTTAGAAAACAATGTATGTAGTTGCACAAGTGTTCCAATTGATCGTAGTAGCCTTCTTATAGGTGAGCAAAAGAGCCGTTGAGTCTTGACTAGAAATAGAGGCACGAGATCTTTAAAAAGATTTGACCCAGGGGTGCCTCTTCGAATCCTACTCTTTGGGAAGGGCCGGATTCGATTGTGTCTTTCCTTATTACAACTTTCATTTATAAGACAATCAAGCCTTTGACTGAGCTTTAATTAAGGATACTGAATATTTGCTGGCAATAACTCCTTGATTGGTAATCTGATTTTCTTGATTGAGGCCGAGTAGATCTGCACGCTTTTGATTCCTTCTTCAGGTCCATTGCTTTAGCAATCACAGCGTTAGATAGCTATTTTTCTTTCCTTTTGATGATTCCTGCGAAATAGAGTAATTGAATATTGTCATCGTTGAAACCTTTGAATTTAACTTAACAGCTAGTACGACTTTGAATCTCTTTGAGCTCCAGCTTTTTACTATTTTATACTCCTTTGTTTGATTTGAAGAACAATTCTAGTCGTAAAATGCAACACCAAACTGGCCTCTGACCAATAAATGGTAAGAGCTAACAACATCTCTAGGATCTTTAAAGAATGGAGTCATAAGACCTTGAATACATTATCAATAATGTTAACATTTTGCGTAATAGCTTGTTCGTTTGCCACCTCCTCCACTTACCCTGTTTCCTTCTCTATTTTCTCTGGTGTTCTTCCGTTTGAACTAGTAATTGCTTTACTCACGGCCTTTCCTAAGTAGTGAATTTGGCAATTTGCACAGTAAATTAACTCTATGATTTTGTTGACATTGTTACTTGGATGAATCGGTCATAGAGATGAATTATATTCAATTTAGGTTGAGGTACTTCATTTTTCTTCAATAGGCTGTGACTCCCTAAAAGTATCTGCTGACGTTTTTTTCTTCTTTCCCTGTGGAATAACAAAACGTTTGTTTGCGTCCGTAATAAATCTGATTGAGCTTGAAAAGTAGTGTTGGAAAAGCTGTAGTTATTTGATAATTATGAAACTATTTCACACATGCTTTTAGGTAAAAATATTTTCTAGTGAGCAGTTTATATTTACAACGATTCTTTGTCGATGCTTTGCACTGATGCCCTAATTTAGTTCTCTGGTGGATTATTGTGCTCTATTCTGGAGACTAAGAGCTGAATTAGCAATATAATTGATTGAATATGTGCATTATCCTATATCAAAGAACAAAACTGTACAAGTGACCATTTTTGGGTATATCAATTTGGGGAGGAGGTATTCTTTCCTTTGTTTCTTTTATTGTAGTTAAAATCTGAAATTATTCTACAAGATAATGTCCCATGTGTATACTGAGTACAAGAAGTTCTAGAAATTTTCTCTATTTAGTTGTTTTCCCTTATGATGTTTATAGGATGATAGTGAAAAATAAGAGATTGGTTGGGCAGAAGGTCAGTAGAAAACTATCTTTTAGATTGTGAAGCATCTCGAAAGATAGAGTCTGGGGGCATGTAATAGAGCTCGTTCTTCCATTTTGAGGTCTTTAGACTTTCATCTGAGATAGGGGCACGTAAAAAAGCTTGTTATAACAGTGATTGCACTCATGCTTACTGCACTACTGCGTGGTTCATCAGTGTGCCAATGACGACAAAGGACCATCCTGTTCTTTCCCATGCTATTGGTCAGTTTTTTGAATTTCAAGTGATAATAACTACCTTTTAATGCAGGTAAATTTTCCAAGGTATCACATATTACCTACAATACGTTATCTTTAATTTTGAGAAGTTCACATTTTTCTCTCGGTGCTCGTCCCTACGATAGCTTCTTGTGCCAGGTGGTCAAGGGCCGGGGTGTGGTGCACTATGAGTTTTATATTGCGAGTTTAGTGAGGTCGCTGGTTGTCGAGGGGCTGGGAGGGTGGTGTATTGTGAGTTTTGTATTGTGAGATGAGACTGAACGCATTGTGCCTCCACATTAATTATGTAACCGGCAATAATGTCATGTATATTACAGTAATTATTGGTTTGTTCCCTCAATGAAAATTAGGTTCAAGAATTGTGTTGTGTTGGTAATTAGTTTTGTGCAGTTTATGGATATGATTGCTTGAATGGCCATTTTGTCTTAACCATATATCTGATGATTTCAGGTTCATTTTTCTGTTGTTGAAGATTGCTTGCCATTAGCAGAGGAGAAGTTTAGGCAAGCGATTAAAACGAACTATTACACGAGGACAAAGTTTGATTGCAAATTGACCTTAACAGGTATCTGAACATTTTTCTGTGAATGGTAACAAAACAGGTATCTATACATTGTATTTGCATTTATTTGAAATCCTCACACTTGTTTGGATGTTGATTGTAAATTTGCCTTGTGTGGATCATGCCATCAGTTTATTTGTATGTGTTGCTAATGAATAGGTGAAGGACTTGTGCAAGCTTTTCATTTATGCTAGCGAAGAGTCCGGGTCCAAGGAGTCGGGTGCACAACTCAAATCAGAGACCAGTGCTATGGACAAGAGGGGCAGAATTACGGGAAAGCATATGAATAAAAAGAGACAATCTGAACGTGCTCGACAAGCTACGTGGGTGGAAGAGTCTAGGTACCATGCATATCCACGTCTGCACAGAAGTAATGTAGTTACAACTGCACCAGTGTCATTAGCTTTGCCTCAATATTTACTACCATCTGCTACTGGTCAATCACATAACAGAACTTTGGGAATAGGTGTTCATGGACGGAACACAATGACACAGAGTCATGATTCTTACAGAGAGGTGCAACTGGTGGAGCCTCATGATGCTTATAGGAGGGACATACTGCTAAAGAATCCTGATATTTACAGAAGTGAGGCTCTAGCAATAGAGCATTGTGATTATTCCAAACGAGATGGATTAGTAGGGCATCATTAATATCAACCAGTAAATTTGGAGACAAGGCACCAAGATGTTGTAAACCTTTATCCGTATGCTTTATATCATGAGCATTTGTCATACCAGGATCCTGTGCACCCGCCAGGCAGACATCCCAATTATAACCCTCCTGCAGACCTACAACCTAAATACCATCTTGGTGGTCTATCAACTGAGTATAGTTCTACCAGAGGCACGGCTCCTGATTACCATTCATCTGCAAATTCTCTCCCCGAGTTTCACTATCATCAACATGTATACTGATATTATATTCTGTCAAAGGTACAGTAATAAGAGAATGTTAACTCTTCCTACTAGAATTCAACTTGAAAATTTTGACTATTTAGTGCTTCAATCTTCAAGGGTTTGTGTATGCTGATTGTTTACTTTGTTAGCTTGAGCCAAATTTCACTAGACGGTGACCCTTATTTTACCATAAGTTTTCATTAGTAGTTATTTATCACTTTTGCAGAAGAGAAATCCGTTGATCTGGATTCATGTTGATCTTTATGGTTGTCGTCTGCTCTATTACTTTCAGGTAGCAGTACCAAGTGGCGAATCTTTCTCTCAACTCTTTTATAAGGTCAGTTTGACTGGTTTTAATGTTCTTCTTACCACTTATCGTTTTCTTATAAGTACTATCAACACTCAAATACAGTAGTATAAGTATAGAAACACTGGAAAAGAAGACCAATTGACACCCTCCACTTCATTGAGCAGATATATTGATTGTGGTTCTTTATTGGATTATTTTGATGAAGCTTATAGGTAGGGGTCATAATAGAAACCATCAGTTTGAACTAATTCTGTTCATTTCAGGTCTTACTTACTAGATTTAATTAACCTAAACTACTCTGCCCAATCATCTTCTGATGCAGGCCAGAATTGCAGCTTGTTCTCTCACCGCGCATAGGGGGACATTACATGAACATGAGCCGAGCTGAGCATAGAATTGAAGTTTAAACACAGAATTTAGTGATCTAACAATAATTTTTCTTTTAAGGTCAGTGCATACATTTTGTTGAAGTTGTTGATCCTAGTTTTGAAACTTTTGGAAAAGCTAGACGAACTCAACTCGCAACAAACTGTTTTTCAACCGTGCTGAAAGTTCTTGAATTGTCAGTCCCACCAAAGGGGTATCAAATTTCCATTTTGATTGACATTATATTATTGGTGGAAAATGTTTAGCTTTGAGGATATTTTGAGATGAGGCTTTCCTTTGCTCACACAATTGCATCCATTTTTCATTTCTCATCAGTATTATTGTCTTCCTTTGACATGGTGATAATGGATTATAGATGGTGAGGCACAGCTATGAAAATCGTGAAGTCTGAGGCCAGGAGAATAATCTCTTATGACTTGTAGGTAAGTTAAGATGGTAGTTATGGTAGTTTGGTCCTGGATTGGTTATGAGTAGCCTAGCTTGATGTTGGCATGTTTCATGACAAAGTGTCTTCAATGCAATGGTCCTAAAAAAAAGGAAGAAAATGAGCAAATTGTAATCATGGAGTTACCGCATGGGTAAGCAAATGAAAACTTACATGGTCCCAATGGGACAGTTTGATGAGCAAACGGGCCCAAATGTTAGACCTTTCTAGAATTAGGTTTTCCCACTTTAACACTCTTAACATAAAAGTATGGATCCCCCTTATATTCTTGATAGGCAAAATGGCCTCCTGGCCAATTAAACTTGCACCCAATTACCAGCCTGGTAAATAAACTTATAATTTTTCTATTTGAACATCTCAACTTGACGGAATGATTACTAATAAACACATCCAATCGAGCGTGTATATCAATTGCGCTTACATGTCAAACACGTCATGCTAGACAATTTATTGCTTGACATGTGTTATTTGTGGACCCCACTTTTAAAATTAATTTATCAAAATCTCATTTTATTTTTACTTTCTTCTCCACTTGAACACTCCCCCCTCTCCCAAAACCAGTAAAAGAAGACACTGCCGGAAAAGCTTCCGACCAAACCCCAAATGGAAAAAATTAGTCAATTTATTTTATCCCTTTTCTACTTCTCTTCTTATTTCTGTTAAATTCAATTGGGAAAACTGGGCTGCTTTAGTGTTATTTGTGAAATCATCTACTAATGCTTGCATACACTGAGCTGCCCTTTCTGTTGTTGCTTGTTCTTCTTCTTCTTCTTTATTAGCCGGCATTAAATCCTGATAAGGGTTTCACAATGGTCGCTATCATCGTCATCGTCATCGTCATCGTTATGGTCATCATCATCGTTATGGTTATTGTTATTGTTATTGTTATTGTTATTGTTATTTTTGTTGTTGTTGTTGTTGTTGTTGTTGTTTGATTAAGATTGTCTAGAGCTTGTCGGGGCAAATAGAGCGGCCCGTATCTTGGCGGGGCGACCCGGAAGGCACTATTTTGATGGTGTAATTGAGGTTTGCAGCCATGGCGGTTGCTTCGTCTCTTTTGCCCTTATCATACAGATCGACGAAGAAGGGGGAAAGGGTATACTGGTAAAGAAAGGGATAGGATGGGAGTCTTTCTTTCTTTTTAATTTATTATTGTTTTCCTAATTGTAAAAAAGTTTTAATCCAAAATTATTGTACTCACGCGCGTTGATTATGTGAGCTTCTCGCAAGTTGTCCATGTCACCTGTGTTCTTGCCACATAAGCATAGTCAATGATCAAATGTGTTTACTAGCTCACATATGTACGAGTTGAGGTGTTCAAATGAAAAAATAGTAAGTTTATTTACCGAGTTGGCAATTGGAAAATACTTTTACTTTTATGATAATTTTGGGGAAAAAATTGAATTGCATTCTTTTGCTACTTAGCTAATATTTTTTTCATTAATTAAAAGTTAATATTAACTCATTCCAAGTTTTAATATTTAACTATAATCACAATTTGGATAATTTCGAAAATTTTCCTCTGAGATCCTCCTTATAACACAAATTTCTATTGCAGTTTGAGAATTACGCTCACCTCTCTTATTTTTATTTTTTTATAACGAAACAAAATTCACATGATAAAATCTAATAACATTTATGTAATGTTCGAATTGCCCTTTAATGGCATTAAATATTAAATATTAAATATTAAATTTAATAACACAAAATTCTTTACATAAGTACAAAATAAAAGTACTTGCACTTCCAAAATGATAATAACAGTGATACAACTCTTTTATCTTCTGCACAATTATAACCTATTCCATGGTTCATGTCATATTTATTTACCTAAATTGAATATTGATAGTTAGAAACGAGATAAATCAATCTTCTTTCTATTCGATTATTCTTTTCAATTTATTTATTAATATTAAAAAATTATTAATGTATGATAAAAATTTAAACCATTGATTTTAATTAAGAATCTAAATACCTGAAATATGTCATATTACAAAAGACATTAGAAGGAAAATAGCCTCAAAAAATTGTAAAAAACTAAATCAAACATTAAAAACTTAATTTTAAAAATGAGTCCTACGTTACGTATAACATGTAAAAACAAAATACTTAGACAAACTTGTCAAAAAATAAATTTGTAATATCATTTAAAATTTCAAGAGAAAGTTCAATTAACAATTTTTTTTACAACTATTGTTTCTTAATTTTTTTAATTATTCGATGTTCCTCTTAGTTTTGACAAATATAAGGAGTATTTTACTATTGTGTTATATATAGCTTTATGTGTGCCTATTTTTAGTAGCTTCATAGTAGTGCTAAACGGACGAAAAAGGGGTAGTACAAATACAACTTCTTAATTTTTAAGTTTTGAATAAAAAAAATATATTATAGTTACAACAACTTTAATTAATGGGCTTTAAATAAAGAAATCTATATGGAAAAAAAATTAATTGCTTATAGAATCCTAAATGTGGAAAAAATAAATATTCAGAATTATAGTTGATTCCAATATCCCAGTTATTAGGAAAATAATTAAATGATCATTCCTACATAATAGGAAAATATTAGAATTATTATTTTGTCCAGTGTGAACTCTATTTTTAAAGGGTAAAAAAGGCGAACGACTTTTCGTTAAGGGCCTTCATGCTTTTAATATAGTATAGATAGATATAGATGATAAGTTAACTACGGAGAAATTTCTATACTAAATATCTATTGTTAACTTGGTAAATTGTAATTGGTGTGATAATACAGACTAAATAATAAAGTACATTTTCTTTTACATTGTCACTGCATGCATAGTATAGGTAAAATACTTTCTTTAATATGTCTTCTTTATTAGTTACAACTCAGTCAGTAACTTAACTCGCTAGCACCCCCTCAGTGGAAGGACCAGTATGTAGCATTTATGAAGCTTGATCCACTTCTTTGCTTGTTTGGTAGGCTACAGCGTAGTTATGGCGATTACCGTTTCTCATGCAGTTGAATCCAAAAGCAGTGTGTCAGTCCAAGTAGATTTTAAAGAGTTTAAGCTATGTGTACTACTACCGTATAAAATGTTTATATTATTAGATTAAGTTCATCTATAAATTCGCTAAGAACTAAAACTTATGAATCCTAAATTCTAATATTTTTAATTTATTAGATCCTAAACTAATAATTTGTACCAAGCCGACACTCTAGTTCTGCCCTCTAGCTCCGCCCTCTCTACATTAACATATAAATTTTCGTGGCATATGATATAATAGCTCAGAATATAGAGAACAACAACCTGCTACATACAGTTGGATCACAGTGATAATGTGAAATTCTTTTACATTAACAATATAATATATATAACTTAAATATGCTTAGAAGAGGCCCCAATCCTTAGGGGCGGATATAGTAGTACGTAATATATGGATTGACGTGAATTCAATTATTATTGTATACTATATCATAATTTGCGGTAGCAAGAACCCGTAAACTTTAATTCTTTTGATACCAATCCTTCGTGTCCTTTCCATCTATTACAATGTGGACATATTGCTCTTCAAAATTAGTCAGCCCCTGCAGATACTTTAACCAAACAGGTGGACAGGAGCCCCCTCACCTAGCAATTACTCTTTCCATTTATTAACTCGGTCAAAACATATATGCCCTATGCTTCAAGACAACTGTTCCTCTATCTCCATTTTTAACGACACAGGTGAAGTGTACAATTATTGATAGTATTCAACTTCTTTACGCATCTCATATCGAGAAGATAAAAATAGCCGAAATGAGGATGTTGAGATGGATATGCGGCCACACTAGGCTGGATAAGATTAGGAATGTAGATATTCGGGAGAGGTACGTAAGTGTGGCTCCCGTAGATGACAAGATGCGGGAAGCGAGCTTAGATGGTTCGGGCACGTGCGGAGGAGGAGCCTAGATGCCCTGGTTAGGAGGTATGAATGGTTGGCTTTGACAGGTACGAGAAGAGGTAGAGGGCGGCCTAAGAAGTATCGGGGCGAGGTAATCAGGAAGGACATGGCGCGACGCCAGATTTTCGAGGACATGGCCCTGGGTAGGGAGGTGTGGAGGTCGAGCATTAGGGTTGTAGGGTAGGGGGTAGTTCAGCATTTTTCCTCGTTGTTCCAGCTAGTCTAATAGTGTTTTGTCTAAGACTGCTGGCGGTTTTGTTCATCACACTATTTTTATTTTTATTCTTTTCAATGTTATTATTAGCATAATTATTGTCCTTCCACTTATTTGTTGTCTCTTACGATGCTGATACTATTTATCTGGTTTCTGTTGTTGTTACAGATCTTTTGTCTCTGAGACGAGGGTCTCCGGGAAACAATCTCTCTACCCTCTGGGATAGGGATAAAGTCTACATACACTCTACCCCCAGACCCTACTAATGGGATGATTACTCGGTTGATATTGTTGTTGTATTCAACTTCTTTACGCAAGTTGAAAGTAATGCTATCTTATAATCTCATTAATTTGGCCGTGAAAATCATGCGACGTGAAAATCTTCAGAATCGATTTTTCAAGTTATATTTTACCTCTCTATATCGGCTTTTAACCTATAACAGCAACAACCATATTTATAGTAGAACGCTCTTTGTAAAATTACCCCTCTATAACAGCCATATAGAATCTTTAAGATTACTATTAGTAAATCTAAAAATATCTTGCATAAGATATATATAAGATTTGAAGATTTGCGCATGATAACTTTTTCATTTTGACAAATTCCAAAAAATATTTAGAAAGAAAATTTAACTATTAAGCTCTTAGATTGTCTTCAAATGAAAGCTATTAGATACCTTTTTGCTGAAACTTTGGACATGAATCTTCCCTAATTTATGAATAATCTATTAGCTTTTTTCAATATTTAACTAGTGAAATATGCATATCTTTTGAGATTTTAAATTTGAATAATTTTATCTTTTATATGTAACATTAAACAAAGGAAAAATAATTGAGTTTTGGATAATCTTTATCTATAACAACCAAAAATATATTCAAACGCCAAATGTTGTTATAGATATATAACAGTCATTCACTATAAAAGCCGAAAAAATATTCGAACAAATGAGGTTGTTATAGAGAGGGTTGACTGTATATGTGTTTACCCTTAATAATGGATAACAATTGAATTTGTACACGGTTTTAAGGATATGCGGAGCAGTTCAATACAAATGATTAATGACAATAGATAAGCAAATAAAAATTAGAACAAATAGCCAAACCAATAATGATAATGAATCCGGGCTCGGTTAAAGGCTTAACGAAAAGCTCGACTTCGGTTCCGAATCAATGCTTATGAAGAACTTATCAACCAAAACAAAAGCTTTGAACAATCCTTTAGAAACAGAGAAAAATAGATGTATATTGCCTTTGTATGCGTATTACAATGTGTATAATGAATAATCAGCTTCCCATTTATATAGTAGGGGAATCTTACCATAAGTACAATTCTAAAAAGGTAAAAATCTTTCTTTTCGATAATCACTGATCTACCGCTGATATGGGCCGAGATTCACGCCGTGATATCCGGTTCGGTCAGGGCTGGTATCGATGATTTCTATTTAGTTTCTTCCTTCCTAAGCGGCTCCGTGTTCTTTGATGTCGAGAGTGTGGACATCGGGATCATCTCGTCGACCAGCAACATTTCTTTTACGGCCGGCTGCTCTCCGTAAATCGTTTTGATCCCTCCCGGTGTGGGGAACTTCAGCGCGTGGTGTAGTGTCGAGGGCACTGCCCTCATGCTGTGAATCCTTGGCCTTCCGAATAGGGCATTATATCTCATATCCCCTTCGATCACATAGAACTTCGTTTCTTAAATAGTCCCGGCGGTGTTCACTGGTAGGTGTTGATACCCAATTTTTCCCTCATATATTTTAGATATACATATACTTTCAAAATAGTGCACATGCATTATCATTGGATTTACAAGCATGAACAAGTATTTTTCACAATTTTCTATAATTTTTAAAGGCTTTAAATTAATTTATTTCTGCATTTTATTGTATAAATATCCAATAATTAGCCTTCATATTATTTTTATGATTATTTAATCATCAAAATTCATCATTTATGCCAACATAGTGTTTAAATATTTTTAGTGCATTTTTATAATTACATTTGCATTGCTAAATTGCACATCTTTACAATAATAGCCCATATTAGTGTATAATTATATTATTTATATAAAAAATGATCTTTTATATTTTTAAAATATTAAATAACTATTTTAAATCATTTAGTGCACAAAGGATATTTTTGGTATTCATTTATTATTTTTATAAATTATTTATTTGTTAAAATTGGGTATTTAAAATCTGGCCCCATTTTTATTTAAATTCGGACCAAGAATTACCCAAACCAACCCAATTTACGTAGCCCAATTATCCTAAGCCCAAACCAAACAACCCTTTACTACAACCCGATCAGTACCCGCCTAGCCAACCCGATCCAGTCTTTTTAAAATCCCGGCCGTTGATCTGTAAGATCAACGGCCCACATTTAACCCCACCCTTTTTAATTACCCAAAGATCCCTAACCCATTTCTCATCACCCGCCGCCCCTAAATGCTCTCTACTCTCTCTTCTTCTCTTCAGAAACCCTAAAGCCGCCGTCCCTATAATCTTTCCTAAATCCAACCTAATATGGGATTCCATGGCTATTCTTTACCATATACGGCCTCTCTTTGGTACCGGTTACCTCTCTATACTGCTTGCCTAAACATGGCAAGCAGATCTTGTTAGAATCGAACCAAAGCTGGTTCAAATCCTTGGCCTCTATGTTTATTCTGTCTGTGTTCATCATTTGCTCTTTATAAGTACGATTATTTCCTGTATCTCTTGAGATTCTTACTTACCCCAAATTAGGGTTTTCAAACTCTTTCAATCAGACCTAAATAGGTCCGATTTTCTAATTTTTTAAAACTATTCTGTCTCTATTCATCTCAACTCGTGTAATTTCTACTTTATTTTATTTTGTGTTTTTCTTTTTACTGATTTTATACTTCCCTTAAAAAAATTAGGGTTTTACTTGTTTTCCCAAATCTGATTTTTTAGTGATTCTGTATGTTATTGCTTCCTTATTTGTGCTTGATTTTACAGTTTTCCTTATTTACTCGTTCAATCTCTGCTACTATATAAACCTCTCCCCATTCACCTTTCAAAAGGAGGAGCTGAATCGCAATAATCACTAAAAATCTGGGGCTTTGTTCTGTGTTTCTTTAATTTTCTTGTTCTATACTCTGGTTCTTGGCCGGCTAAAAGCCAAGGCCAGAAATTCTGGGACTTGCTACTGTTCTTTCGTGTTTTCGTTTAACTGGTGAGTTACTGAACCTTGGCAATTTCGTTCTTATGTAGTTATGATTTGCATGTGTTCTCATCTCTGAAGTTCATGGCCTTATATGTTTCTGGTTTATTCTTATATGTGACTTTGTTAACTTTGCGCTCGTTTTAAGTCTCTTTAGTATTTTAAGTTTCACCTCATGTTGCTAGTTCTGAGATTGTTCACACCTAGTTGAATAATCTAAGCCCTCTTAAGTTTGTTTAGCTAATGCATTTCTGGATTGCTCTCGTATGCAATTTTGTTAGTTTCACTTGCATTGAATCTTTTAAGTTCATATTAGCGTCAATATTTGAATGTCTACATTCACTGGTCAACCTAAGTCTGTTTTCCTACTCCACTTTGAGTTCCTGAAAATGGTTGCTTCACATTTTTAACAATTAGTGACTCGCTTCCCAGTTAACCTGTTTTTCAGCATGTCTTTGGCTCATTTGATTCCACATTCCTTCAGTAATTATTTGACTCTGGGGTAGTTATCAAATTTGTGTTTTTCATAACATGTCTAAAATGTTGTTTTGTTTCCTGAGTGAGTTAACATGACTTTCTTTGATACTGGGGTGTTACATAGCATAAATTAGATCTTTTAGGCTTCAACTTGTTTGGTATTATGCACCTGTGTGATTGTGTAAATCCTACAAACTGGTTTCTCCCTAACTCTTTCAATATTGTTTGGTTAAGTGATGGACTTGTTTCTAAGTTTTGTTGACCCTGTGATCAACTGTCTCTATGTTTGTTAAGCTTTGTTATGTCTGCTTTCCTGAAACTAAGTACCTCTTTTCAAATTCTGTCCCTTAACCATTGCCCACTCCCTTTCACTTGTTACATATGCTATTCTGAATCCTTATTATAGCCGGCTGAAAGCCAAGGCTATTTAGGATCTATCCTTGACCTTTCTAGTGTGAGCGTTGCTCGGGGTCCATGTGAGACCCTCGTGAACTCTGACACACTAGGATTTGGGTCTCTAGCCTTCCTTGAACTATTTCTGATCAGTTTCTCTAGTGTGAGCACTGCCCTGGGTTCTTGAAGCCCTTGGGAACTCTGACACATTAGAGATTTGGGTTATGTATGCTTATCTTTGAAATATGGGTGAATCACTCACCACTGGTCATGTTGTACCTATGAATATGGGCTTTGGAGATGCTATGAGTTGAAGGCCTGGTTTGTCCAGGTGTATTTGGGCCTGCTATAGGCTCCCTATAGTTACTTACTTTGTAATTCATTCATTCGATTATGGTCTGTAATAATTATTTATAATAACAATTGGGGCAATAGTGAATTTGGAAAACTGGGTTTATTTTTAACGTTTGCATGAGAATGGGTAGAAATCCTGCCTATAGGTGTTTACTTTGCTCATTCTGCTATTGTGTTAGATAACTTGCCTATAGGTGTTTATTTATTAAAACGTATTATGCTATTGCATGTTAGATAACCTGCCTATAGGGGTTTACTTTGGCTCAAATATGAATATCCTGCCTACTTTGCTTTACATGATTAGACACCATGCCTATAGGAAATAAAATAACCAAAGTTCAATTTGCATTGCAGTATATTCGAATCTGCCTCTTTAGAAATCATGCCTATAGGGTTCTCAATTGATTGATATGCTAGTGTCGTACTTGTCCATTTAGTATGCATTCCTATAGGAACTAAAACCAGTTTTAATCATCAAGGGTAGGAATCATGTCTATAGGATGACCACCATCTGTGTTAAACACTAAAATTATGCTTTAAAACACTACCTCATTGGAAGCTATTAGAAAGCATGCCTATAGGAACAACTGAGTAATTCTGAATATCTCATGTTGCTTGTCACTGCCTAACACTGAGTAAATCACCTAGAGAGCATGCCTATAGGTTTAACCGCTTATACTTATAATCAGTAGGCAACTATACAGTCACTTAGGAATTACTTTGCATAACTGCAAGTATGATTAGAATCCAGAATCACCTAGAGATCATGCCTATAGGACCTAACAATTAACTGTTGAAACTGTCAAACGCCTAATTTGTTGCGTGCATTTGCTGCCTAAGTGTGGAGGCTAACTTGAGCCCTTATTTGCTTTTACATGAAAGTCCAACTTGTTTTTGTATGTCGCCTAGTTTTATCATTTTGAGCAACCTAAGTTAAGTCTAGAACCATCCGAAAAATAGAGGTCTAAACGCCTCCTGGACCATAGGCATGGGACAGGTAGTGCACGCATAGGGTACGATTTAGAATCAACTAGTGCGCTTTAGATAACAACTTAAAGATAGTAATCGGGTAGCAGGAGATGATAGTCTGTGCCCGCTGAATAATATGAGTAACACCCCATCTTGAGGGAGTTACGAAGTATTATTTATGTTGCACGGGGTGATCCTTTAGGCTAAAAAATTTAGGACCCCCCCCCTCCACCTTGTCTTTCATTGATTATTTGTCTTTAATAATGAACTCCCCAGATCCCTTTGTTTCCTTGTCTTTGATCACATAGACTAATTCATATAATTGAGTTCGGCCGGGACCCACAGTTGTGGACCTTGAAGAGTGCCTAACACCTTCTCTTCAAGGTAATTTTGAGCCCTTACCCGATCTTTGGTGACGCAAACTGGTTAAACAGAGTTATCTGCAAATAGGTGCCCTAACGCACCTTAATCCGTTAGGTGGCGACTCTCTCTTTTAACACCCTTCCTTAAAAGAGTTATCAATGTCGAAACCCGATTTCGCGAGAAAAAGGGGCACGATAGTAGGTTTATCTCCCCTTTAGTAGTTTACATGCCATGTTGAATCCGTTTAAAACACAGACTGCAGGCACTATTAGGTCTTGTAAACCCAACTGCTCTACGATCCTCGATCTGATAATGTTGGCCGAGCTACCTGGATCAATCAACACACCTTTAACTCAAGATTTATTTATAAGTACAAATATTACCGGTGCTTCACTATGCGGTTGTACGAGGCCTTAGGCGTCCTCGTCGTTGAACGAAATGGTCCCCTGCGGGATATAATCTCGGGTTCGTTTTTCTCTTGTGATGGACACCTTGGTGTGCTTTAGCATTGGTCCATGGGGGACATCGACTCCACCAATGATCATGTTGATGACGTGCGAAGGTTCCTCTTGTTCGGTCTGTTTGTTGGAGTCCCTATTCCTGAAGTGATTTTTGGCTCGATCACTCAGAAACTCCCGGAGATGCCTGTTATTGAATAACCGGGCCACTTCTTCTCTCAACTGTCGGCAGTCCTCGGTTCTATGGACGTGAGTGCCATGGTACTTATACATCAAGTTAGGGTCTCTCTAGGTAGGGTTAGACTGCAATGGTCGAGGCCATTTGGTATCTTTGATGCGCCCAATGGTATATACGTTGCTGGCAGCATCAACACTGAAGTTGTATTCCAATAACCTTGGTGCCTCCTTGGCCCCGAGTGGCCTGTCGAAACCGTTTCTGCTCATGAGTCCCCGACAAATGTGGCTTCGATCGTTCCTTTTTTCGTTTCTCGCAGGGTTACCCCCAGATCTGTTACCCCTTCGGTATCCATTATACAGTTGATACTGATCTCTGTTCGGTCTCGATTCATGATCGACGATTCTCTTAGACCTGTCGTTAGTTTTGACGGGATAAACGGACTCGGAGAGGGCCCCGATCTGATCGTCCTCGACTATGATTTTTTATTAGTACCTATTTTGGACATCGTCCCAAGTTACCGCCGGGTATTCTATCAAATTCTGTTTCATCTGCCAAGGAGCTTCGGGGCTTGAGACCTTGGGTGAACGCCTGAACGGCCCAATCGTCCGCGACCGGATGCAGATCCATTTGTTCCATTTGAAACCTCGACACGAATTCCCTGAGCATTTCGTTATCTCTTTGTTTTACTTTGAAAAGGTCCGATTTCTTGGTTTCGACCTTGATGGCCCGGTGCGCGCTTTTACAAAGGCATCTACAAGCATAGCAAACGAATCAATATAATTAAGGGGTAAGTTGTGATATCATATTATTGCTCCTTTTAACAGGGTTACTCTGAACTTTTTCAGCAAAACCGACTCGATTTCGTCATCTTCTAAGTCGTTTCCCTTGATAGCACACGTGTAGGAGGTCACGTGTTCGTTTGGATCCGTGGTTTCATTATACTTCGGGATTTCTGGCATATGGAACTTCTTCGGGATTGGCTTCGGTGCTACGCTCGGAGGGAAAGGCTTTTGGACAAATTTCTTGGAGTCCAGGCCTTTCAATATCGGGGGCGCTCTTGGGATTTGATCAACTCTGGAGTTATAGGTCTCCACCTTTTTTGTCGTTGCCCTCAATTTTCTTTTCCCCCGATTCCACCCGCTTCGTTAGTTCCTCGAGCATCTTAGTGATTTCGGGGTTGGTCCCGGTCTCAGCTTCACCCGGCCTCTCCGTGACTTGCTCATTCCTTCGGGTGTTTTTTCGAGATTGTTCGGGCTCAACTCTGCTGGGGGCGCAGCTTTAATTCTGCAGTTGTGCTATCACCGCCTATTGAGCTTGTAACATTTCGAAGGTCACCCGCAGATTAATCACGTCGCCTTCACCTTCGAGCGTAACTCGAGTCGTTAGTAGGGCTCCTTCGCGAACATTGTTCTCAGGGTCAATCGGCATGTTGGCATCGATGGCCACATGCGAGTTGGCATCGATTGGGTCTGCGACTGGGGCTCCGTTGGGATCAGCAAGAGGCACCTTGTTGCTAGGTGCTATATTGCTATTTTCGCCATGATGGCCAGACACAATATCAATGTAGAAGTGAGCAGACTGAGAGTTTGACATCCTTAGGTAGATCTGAAATTAAAATCTTAAAGAACAGGCGTAAAATATAGTATGTTATGGAAATTTGTAACAAACTACTGCTATTATCCTTAGCTCCACGGTGGACGCCAAACTGTTTACCCCTAAAAATGGATAGCAATTGAATTTGTATGCGATTTTAAGGATATCTGGAGCAGTTCAATACAAATGAATAATGACGTTAGATAAGCAAATAAAAATTAGAACAAATAGCCAAACCAATAATGATAATGAATTCGGGCTCGGTTAAAGGCTTAACGAAAAGCTCGCCTTCGGTTCCGAACCAATGCTTATGAAGAACTTATCAACCAAATTAAGAGCTTTGAACAATCCTTTAGAAACAGAGAAAAATATATGTATATTGCCTTTGTATGCGTATTACAATGTGTGTAATGAATAATCAGCTTCCCATTAATGTATATAGTAGGGGAGTTTTACCCTAAGTAAAATTCTAAAAAAGGTAAAAATCTTTCTTTTCACTAATCACTGATCTACCGCTGATACGGGCCGAGATTCACGTTGTGATATCCGATTGGGCACGGATATCACGGCCCTTTGTTAATCATGTGTGGTCGTTTGGCAATGCTTTCTGAGGCCTCGTTATCCGAATCAGGTCCGTGGGCATGATCTCGATGGCTCCATGGACAGGTGCTTTGTCCGAGCTTTGATACGGGCGGCTCCCAGCTTCGATCTCGACTACACGCAGTTATGTCCTCTCTTTGTTCGCCCTACCCGAAAATCGGGGTGCTCATTACCGCGATTTTACCCGATACAATATGAAAAATTTGAAAGAATATACTTCTACTCAAAGTAGTGATGCCGATTATTGCAATAATATCTTACACAATATTTTCGGTCTTCTTTAGACTTAGCTTATTACACTTCAATACAACAAGAAGTCAAAACAAGTTTTCGTTATTCGATTCTAGAGAAGCTCCCAACACCAAGTGAGATGATATAACGGGTAAAACATATATCCAAAACTTGACAAAAGCTACTGATTTGCTGTGAGAAAATTGGTATCATTGGATATTTAGGAGTAAGGGAATATCACATCTTATCTTTCTTCTCCTTTCCATCCCCTCTCTTCTCTTCCGTTCAGAAAACATACACGCACTTGTTCTACACCATAATATATATACGCGTACATACAAATTAAGAAAGTTGATAGTTAACCATGCTTTATGTATCTCATCTTCAAGGGAGGAGGAATTATAAAATGAATGTAGTATACCATCATGTGTATAAAAGTTAAACTCATATGATTTTTGATACGCAATACAATTTCAGGATCAAATCACTTCCACCCTTATTCCGAGATTCAATGAAATTCTAATTAATTATACAAGAAATATGCTCTTTACTACAATATGTCCTTGCACCTAAAGTTAGGTCCTGCTATTTTACAGAGTAGCAATCAGAAGGTCGTTATCACTAGAAGATGCCATGTTAGTTGCAGCAGAGCAGTACAAATGAAAGTAACAATACCTAACACCTAACACTATATATATATGTGGCCGTTGACAATAAGTTAAAAAACGTCAATAAAATTCCAAATACGAAAGGTGAAGAGCATCGGATGGAACTAATTAAGAACACGATAAAAACAGACCACGACCAAATTTTGAAACAAAAAGAAATCAAATAGAAGTACAAATTCGAGGTGAACTTTTAGTCTAAATAATCGAGAAATACGGTAAACAAACTATCTACCAAAAGATAGGTTCCAAATTACATGAAGTTACATAGTTACGTCAAACACTTTTGACTCATGCAAGCACTTTTTCTTTTTATGAATTGACCCTTATATTTAAAATCCGTGCACTACAAAACTCAAAAGCAAGATGTTTTAATTAAACAAGCAAATATACTAGAATAAAACATCTCCATTTTTAAAAGGCCTGGGGATGTCAAAGTTCGTCCTTACTGTCGGCTGCCATATTTCCTTTTCCTTCTTTGAATTTTTAATTATATGGAGTATTTTCGATTAAATTCTTATATGCATTTAGTGTTATTTAGTGTTACATCAAATTAATGTAACTTTAGTAGTTAAAATTAAAATGAATATTTAAATCACTTACGACAAATTAAATTAAAGTTTGACATGTGGAACAAGAATCTTTTTTCATTTCCCTTCTTTAAGAAAAATATGTTTATTATTATAAGTTGATTGGAATGACTACGAGCTTGATATATATATATATATATATATATATATATATATATATATATATATATATATATATGTCTAGTCCCAACTTTTACATTTTTTACTTCCATTTTTAGTAGCAAAAGAATGATTCTAGCATGATCTATCATACTAAGGGGGAAGGAAATCCCCGTGATTGTCTCTTCTTTCCCGTGAATATATACTTACTCTTCATCACTTTCTTTTGCAATTCAATTTTCACTAATAAGAACATACTAGGATTAATCGAGCTTATGACTAATTAAATGTATTGGCAAATATCGATCGATTTTCTTAATTTTAATTTTAATTAGATGACAAACATGGAACAAGAAAGACTTAATCGAAGCTTACTAGGATTCGAGCTCATGTATTGCAATTCGAACTGTTGCTTCTTGACAATGGGTTATCCATCCTACTAGGAGCTTTATCTCACTTTTTGCGGATGTGCTAGGAAGTATTTGACTATTGTCATATTATGGTTTTACGTTGTAACACTAATATTAAACTAATTAGGGTTAAAAATGCACTCTCTCTTTTCTAAGTATATACAAGGGGGTTCAAAAAAGGAATAAGTTAAAAAATTTAAAGAGATTGTAACTAGTTGGAATTGAGCCAATGACCTCATGATGGTTCTAAACCTCCTTGATCACTAAGTCATGCTTTTGGGCTGTGAGAAGGGGATTCAAAACATAATATATAAAGGTAAAAATCAGATTTTGCCTTATATGCATAGTGTAATTTTTCGCGAAGGGGGTTCGGGTGAACACCCTTGCGCCCCCTAAATCCGCCCCTGATGGTTGGTTATTTGAATATCCAGTTTATATCTGGGGAAAAGAAACAAGAGAAAATGAAAGAAATTACGACAAGTCGGGCCAGTGATGAATGCAGCTTGTATTGCTGGTTTAATGAATCGAGTATTTTGATAAAGATTAAATATGTATGTGAATAAATCACTAAAATGTGAATAAATAGAAAATTTGAACTCCTTCGAAAAGTGTGATTTAAAAAAAAAACTTAAAAAATGAACAAATTCCGAATTAGTTCTAGGAGTATAGTAAGAAATTAACTCGAACAAAAGCATGAAGATGTAGCCTATAATTTCGGAGGGACACAATCATTGGATTTCCATGTAATCCTCTATGAAACTTCTTAAATCTTAACCCTTCTGCTGCCTAAAAATATTTCAAAACTAAAAAGGTATAGCTACAGAACATTCTGGTGGGGAAAAAGTTAAGATAATTTGGTCCACAAAGTGAAAAGAGAAGGTGAAAAAGCCTTGTTCCTTGTTTTAACTTTGGTTTCACTTTTTACCAGAATGCGTAGTGTATGTCGCGCGTGCGGCTCGAGAAGATGCGTTTGTCTTTAGGGCCCCACCCCAAAATTGAAGCCCACAATGCTCTTCGTATTGGCCTATTAAGCTAGCGTTTCGCTATACATCCCAAATTTATTTTTCTGATTTGGGTGAAGTTTGGTTTGAAGATGAAAATGTATTTGGACATACGCTTTCAAAACATATTTTCCAATTTTATTTTGGAAAAACATGTATATAATTCCCAAGTTTTGAGATTTTGGCCCAAAATCAGCTCAATAGCTGATTTTGGGATTTGAAATTTGGAATTTGGCCAAAATATGAGCAAAATTTATGGCCAAGCATGAGTTTTGAAAATAAATCCCAAATTTATTTTGGGAAAACTTATGGCCAAACGGGACCTAATAATGTGATGTAGCACTGACCCCTACCAAGTTATCCAGCTGGTTTGGTCTTGTTTCCCTTTGCTTTTAAACTTGTCATGTAAAGCAACCCCACATTGAGTATTGACATAAATTATTAGTATCCTTTTCGTCTCAATTTATGTAATATTATTTGATTATACACGAAATTTAATATTAAAAATTTAATATTTGACTATTAAAAAAATTATAAATCATCTCACTATGATAAAACAAAAAAATGAAAATTAAATTACTATACCAAATATAAAAAGGTACTATTTTCTTACATTATAAAAAATGTAGAGCGAGTATTATGATTATAAAATTTGACCTCTCTGTTCTAAGTCAATTTTATTTCTTTCGTATAGATACCACTTGCTCTGTTGATGTCTGCAAATGGTGCGAAAAGAGTCTTATTAGACAAAAAGTATTTAGTGGACCATATGCACTCTAAAGATTAGTACTCCCTCCGGTCCAAAATAAGTAATTTTTTGGCTTTTTTTTGTGATTCAAAATAAGTGATTTTTCAAGATTTCAAGAATGTATTAATTATTTTTTTTCTACATTGTCCTTGGAGTAAATAGTGTTGGAGTATGTGTTAGGAGTGTTTATGTGAGATTGTAAAGGTGAAAATGGTCAATTTCATTGCTAATTAATGCTAAAAGATAGATTCTTAATATGTGTAAAAACATTTAAAAAATCACTTATTTTGATCCGGAGGTAGCAGTAAATAAAAGAAAATAAATACGGCAGAGTTTCATGTAAAAAGTAGAAAAAAACATTTTTACTGAGTTAAAACACGAGTGACACTATCTCGAAATTGTTGAGCCCTTTAGCTTTCCTCATTGGAGCGTGAAGTAAAAAAGTGAATTATCGTTTGGGACGCCTAATAAACATAGGCAGGTATTTACAAGAAGGGACGGCTGCTGACACTATAATTACATCAACTGCCACTGATTCACTTTTAGGGCTCCCTCCATAAGTAGTCCTCTTTCCCTCCACTACTTCCCCATTCCCTTTCTTCACACATTTTTCTTTCTATTTTACAGAAAAGAAATGGGTTTTTTGAATGTGGCCTTTATTTTTTCACTAATATTAGTAGCAGCAGTTGAAGGCAGAATCCCAGGTGTTTATAGTGGTGGAGCATGGCAGAGTGCTCATGCTACATTCTATGGCGGCAGTGATGCCTCTGGTACTATGGGTACGTCACCATTTCCGCTATAACCTTTTTCACTTTCAACCACCATTTTCAGGGGTTCTCTTGTTCTTCTTATTTACTCAATGTATAGTTTTTAGTGACTTTCTAAGATATGAGTTAAACGTTGAAATAACCCTTGAAATGTTCCAGTTCTACTCTGTTTTTTGCTCTCTACTCTAGCATTTTGGTTCTACTTTAAAGTAATGCAAGCCAATATTTGAAGCTAGAGGTGTCATATATTTAAACTTAAGAGGATTTTTTTTGATTTAAACAGGTGGGGCGTGTGGGTACGGTAATCTATACAGTCAAGGGTACGGAGTGAACAATGGAGCACTGAGCACAGCGCTATTCAACAATGGCTTAAGTTGTGGAGCGTGCTTTGAGATCAAGTGTGACAAAGACCCACAATCGTGCCATTCCGGTAGTCCTTCCATATTTATTACTGCTACTAATTTCTGCCCTCCCAACTTTGCTCTGCCGAACGACAATGGCGGATGGTGTAACCCTCCTCGTCCTCATTTTGACCTTGCCATGCCTATGTTCCTTAAGATTGCTGAGTACCGTGCCGGAATTGTCCCCGTCGTTTACCGCCGGTAAGCATTTTGTGCTTCTCCTGTTTCTTTTGATGCCTTGGGTTTGTCCTTCTCGTGGGGTTATCTTTATGTGTTTGGTTTTTAAATTATTGCTTTTGTCAGATTTTCTGTTCTTTCATAGGGTAGAAGGAAAATAACCTGTCGCACGTCCATTTGCTGGCATATTTTTCCTCTTTTCGCATTATTAGTTTGTACAGTATTATTACATGTAGTTATTTTTTGGCTTAAAGTTTTATTGCACATTTATACAAAAGAGTTAAACTCTATGTTTAACTTATGACTCAATTAACTTAGTAGCGTTTCACCATAGGTTTTGGAAGTTTTTCTCTAATTTTTTTTCTCGTCAAATATGTATTTGTTTATAGAATTAATTTAATTTTTGGAAAATTTTAAAAACGAAAACTTCAAATTTCAAATATAATTTTAGGCCAAATCATTACCATTTAGACATTTTGGCTGAAAAAAAGAAAAGAAAAATACTTTTTAGCATGTCAAAATTTGCCTCAAAAATTACACATTTTCAATTTTAAATAAAACTTCAGCCAAATTAGCTTTTTTCAAAAAATATTTTGGAATTTATGTCCTAACGGATCCTTAAATTTGTGCCGAGTTAACTGGTTAAATGGTAAAGCCTTCCATCGACCTGGTAAATCAAAGCCATTGGTAGAGTTGGATATTAGGAAAATCAAACGAAGCACAGTATTCCACAAGAATGTCAAACATCAAACCCTAGGTAGTGGAGCACAGTCTTCTATAGCCACCTAGTCCTTGCCGTACTGCGTCCTCATATTTAATTTACACTCTACGTAGCACATTAACACATCTGCCCTCATGTTTGTTACTCAAATGACAAAACTTACCTGAGTTTTTTTATTTATTTACGCAGGGTGCCATGCAGGAAGAAAGGTGGAATAAGGTTCACAATTAATGGCTTCCGTTACTTCAATTTGGTTTTGGTTACCAACGTGGCGGGTGCAGGGGATATTGTGAGGGTTTACGTAAAAGGTTCAAAGACAAATTGGATAACAATGAGTCGTAATTGGGGTCAAAATTATCAAACAAATTCGGTTTTGATTGGTCAGTCACTTTCATTTAGGGTCACAGCCAGTGATAGACGCAGCTCCACTTCATGGAACATTGCTCCACCTCATTGGCAATTTGGTCAAACTTTCATTGGGAAAAACTTCAGAGTTTAACAAGAAAAAGTAGCTAAATTCAAGACTTTTTATTATAGTATGTTTCTGTTTGTTTGACGGGTTTTGGGGATTGTAGAAGTCTTTAGAAAAATGCTTTTTGGAGTTGGGATTAGGGAAAAGTAAGGTCTTCTGATTATGGGGTTATTTATTTTTACTTTTTTGGTTGTGATGGGGAAAGAAAAGGGTTGATGAGTTTTGTGGAGAAATTAGGGATTTGGGAAGGGATGAAGTGTAGATGACTTGAGAAAAGCTGAGGCGGCTGCAAAAACATGTAGCCCGCAGCTACTAGTAGGACTATATATTAATTGAAAATATGTATGTTGTTTTTGGTATCTTACGTGTTACATTTATATATAGTAGCTCATGTACCTAAATCGACAATTTGGTCTTTGACGATACTAGTAATTCGGTACTAGTTAAAATAATTGATGGGTACAAATTGGCTCGGGGTATTATTATTATCATTTAAAAATGCTAAACTATTAAGAGGGATTTCATGGACGATAGCTTAGCCATTAAAGGACTTCTCTTTGCAAGTTTGTTCTACATTATTCAATGAAGGGTTCCCATATCAACTCCTTTTATAATATTGGCACCGGCATCCCTTGCCGTGTATATCTTCGAATGCAGCTAGGCAAGAACATCTCAGCATATATCTGTTATACCATATAGATTATAGGACTGACTATTGGAAGGAGGAGCCCAGTTACATCCTTCAGTTCATACCTTTGGAATAAACCAAGCTCAACATAAACTGTTTGCGTATTTCTGTTTGTCTTTATCAAAGGAAGTAGAAAGCATAATTTCATGGGAATTTTACAAAAGATTATTTCAATTAAAGGCAATCGAAGTGCGTTAGAGTAACTAAATAGAAAGTTAGGCATTCGTTGGCATAAACAAATTTACTTGGGGTCATCGTTGGCCTCAATCTTCGGTTATACCATTAGGGTAAAGGACTAGCTCCTAATTGTTGATGATTGTACATCTTTACAAGACAGTAAATTTATCTCAAAGTTACTCAGGTCCAAGTTTGGTGGAAGAAGGGTGTTACGTAGGATAAGGGTTGTTGCCAAAAAGATACGAATAAATCAGTGAGAGACAAGAGTCCCAAGATTTGTGGAGTCCTTGGAACATTAGGAGTCCTATCAAATGAGAAGCTGACTATGCATAAGACTCCTAGAAGATTTAGGTGTCCAGGCATTTAAATACTATCCATCTGGACTGCTAAGATCGTCTTTTTACACATCAACTGAAGAACTACAATTTGCACGCTCTAGTCGAGTACCAATGTTGTGTTCTTCTTGAGTAAGTCTGGTGAATGTGTGTTAGGAAAATGAGTTGTAATCAAAGTGTCATAAACAGTTAGTGTGTTGAAGTGAGTGTTTGCTTTACAAGTTAGAGTAACTTGTAAATTAATAGTCGTAGTAGGAGTACCGGAGAGTATTGAATTACAGTCTTGTAATCGATACATTTTGGCTCGTTCTAGTGGAGTTGAAGCTGAAAATCCTACGCATTAGGTCGTAAGTTTTTGTACCTTTTGAGCTGGGTGATTTTTCATGTAAAATCGTTGTGTTTATTTTACTGCTTATTTTACTTCATGTTTTAAGAAATACGGTAAAGAACCAAGTTCTTTAGTAATTAATAAGGGCACTCAAACTAACAATTGGTATCAGAGCAAGTTTTCTCACACACGGCTAGCACCTAGAGAGATCTTGGAAGCAAAATGAGTGCTCCACCCGGATCTAATGAAGGACAATCAACTACCAGACCACCCCTGTTCAATGAAAAATACTACAGTTGGTGGAAAACAAGAATGGAAGACTTCCTGACAGCTGAAGACTATGAACTATGGACCATAGTGAACCAAGATCCATTGACTCCTACTAAAAAAAATGCGCAAAATGAAACAGTTCCTAAAGACCCCTCTGAATTTGTGGCACCAGATTTCAGAATGGAGAAGAATGCAAAGGCTAAGAAAATTCTTATCTGTGGACTTGGTCCTGATGAGTACAAAAGAATATCTGCTTGCTTTAATGCAAAGGAGATATGGGATGCACTCCAAACTGCTCATGAAGGAGTAAACCAAGTGAAGAGATCAAGGATAGAACTACTTATGAGAAACTATGAGCTCTTATCCATGAAGGTGTCTGAGCCCATCCAGGAGATGATGACTAGGTTTACCATAATAACTAATGAACTGAAGTCACTTGGAAAGGTGTTTACCTCAGAAGAGTTGGTTAGCAAAGTTCTAAAGATCCTTCCAGTTTCATGGGAATAAAAAGTCACAGCGACTCAGGAAACCAAGGAACTGGACAAGATCTCACTTGATTAGTTAGTTGGAAACTTAAAGACTCATGAAATGAGAAAGATAGAACTGCGTAAGGAAGAATCAAAGAGAGACAAGCCCTTGGTCCTTAAAGCGTTTGAGGAAGATGAATCTGACAGTGATGATCCTGACTTAGCAATGTTTGCTAAGTTGAAGAGGTTCATGAAGGACTCCAAAAATGCATCTAAAAAAGAGACCAGCGGTAAGCCTAAGCAGATTGACAAAGCTAATTATGATGGGTGCTACAAGTGCAACAAGCTAGACCACATGGTCAAAATGTGGGAAATTGAGTGGAGGAAAGAATGGGCTAAAAAGGAGAAACGGGAGAAGATGAGAGAGAAGGGTTCCAACAAAGGAAAAATCTTAGGTAAAGGATTCACTGAAGCAATGTATCATGCCTTCTTGGCAGCATATGAGGACAGTGGAAGTGATAAAGAAGAAGAAAAGGAGGATGAGGCTATAAGTCTCTATGCTGTAATTAATGAACATCAGACATTTCTAGTACAACTTAGAATGCACATTGGAAGATCTCCTCTATTTGATGGACATCACTATGATGAATGGAAGCTGCGTATGGAAACGTTCCTTTAGGCCAATGACTTTGACCTATGGGTAATTGTCAGTCATAGACCAATCATCCATACCAAAATGGATGGTGAAGGTAACAAGTGTAACAACAGAGAAGAGGAATACGATGATGAAGATCGTTAGCTAATCCAGAAAAATGCTAAAGCAAAGGACCTGCTCTACAGAAGCTTGCCTAGAAATGGTCTCTACAAAGTGTCATCTTGCATCTCTGCCCATGATATATGGAGGACATTAGAAGCTGATTGTGGAGATGAAAACATTTAAATGGCACTGATGACGATTGAGGAAAGCCAATCAAAAGAAGAAGTGATAGGAATGATGGCCATGAGTGATTCAGAAACTAAAGATGAAACAAATCAGGTAAGTATCTCTAACTCGAAAGTGTTTAAAAAATAACTGATGGCCATAATTATGACCATGATGAGTGAAATGGATAAAGTGAGTGCTGGAAATGATCAGTTAATAAGCAACCTTTCATGTGTCAAACTTGATCTCAAAGAACTTGAATCTGACAAAACTAATCTAGAAGGATGGGTCAAAGACCTTAAGAACCAGGCTTTTGAGCTCACTTCTAAAAATGAGAAGTCACCTGATACACATTGTAAGGGAAAAATGAGTGATCTGCAGGATAAGCTTGAAAAGGAATTAAAAAAGGCTAAAGATAATCTTTGTGATGCTGAATGTATGAATAAAGTCTTACAGGAATCTAGAAAAGACTAATTATGAACTATCTAGACTAAGCAAATGGCATAGATCCTCAGATGCCTTGAACTGGTTGAATGAAAACTGCAGCTCTGACAAATCAGGAATTGGATACAGAAAACCTGTTTCCAAGTTTGATCCAAAGTATGTAGGAATTTCTGATAACAAAATGAGCTTTCATTGTGGAAAGGTTGGACACTTTAGAGAGACTTGTCCTGCCTTAATTCATGCCCAGTTTAAAAATACATTTGGTCTTGCTAAAAATATGAAGAAGGAAGAGGAACCAAAAGCCAAGCCTTATGTCCATACTAAGTGGATTAAGGTTAATAAGAAAATAGCTATTAATCCTCTCCCATTCTGGGCAAAAAGACATCCGATCCATCATTTTTCAAATAAAAAGGGACCTAAGCTTGTCTAGGTTCCCAAGACTAACTTGTGATCTTTGGTGCAGGCTAAAGTGAGAGGTAACAATCAAGAGTGGTATCTAGACAGTGGATGCTCAAGACATATGACTGGAGAAAAGAAAAACTTCCTCTCAGTAACAGTCTTCCAAGGAGGGAGTGTGTCATTTAGAAAGGGGAAAAAGGGCCAGATAACATGTATTAGTAAGGTTGGTAAGTCACTCTCTCATGCTATAGAAGATGAGTATTATGTTGTAGGCCTTAAACACAATCTTCTTAACATCTCTCAAATGTGTAATAAAGGAAATGAAGTAAAATTCAATTCCAAAATCTTTATTGTCACTAAGCTTGATATTGATGAAGTTGTGTTGAAAGGTAAGAGACATAACAATGTTTACAAGATATCCATTATGTCTCTTTCTCAGAGTGAGCACACATGCTTAAGTGTAGTGCAGGATGACCCACTGCTATGGCATAGAAGACTGGGTCGTGCTAGCCTTTCTCAACGCAACAAGTTGGCAGCAAAGGACTTGGTCCTTGGTCTACCAAAAGTTGAAGGTTTGTGATGCCTGTGTTAGAGAGAAACATGTAAGGTCACCCTTTTTAAATCTAAAAAGATTGTCAGCACCTCCAAACCTCTAGAACTCCTTCACATAAACCTATGTGGACCAATGAGAGTCAGGAGCAGAGGAGGTAAGAAGTATGTTTTTGTCAATATAGATGACTTTTTCAAGTATACATGGACTCTGTTTTTGGGATCTAAAGATGAAACTTTTGATAATTTCTGTGTATTTGTCAGAATGATCCAACATAAACTGGGTTGTAATGTTTTAAGTATAAGAACAGACCATGGAACTGAGTTTAAAATTCCAAATTTCTTGAATTCTATAACACACATGGCATTGATCATAATTTCTCTGTACCTAGAACTCCACAACAAAATGGTATTGTAGAAAGAAAGGACAGATCCCTAGAAGACATGGGGAGGACCATGCTAATTTCTGGTGGACAGCCTAAGAGTTTGTTGAGGCAGTCAATATTGCCTGTTACTTGCTGAACAGATGCATGGTCAGACCTATTCTTAAGAAAACTCCCTATGAGTTATTTCGAAGGAGAAAGCTCAACATCACTCACTTGAGAGCATTTGGGTGCAAATATTTTGTGCACAATAATGGCAAAGAAGCTCTAGGTAAGCTTGATGACATAAGTGATGAAGGAATTTTCTTGGGTTACTCTCCAAATAATAAGGCCTATAAAGTGTTCATGTTATTTTTGATGAATATAACAATTTGGCTGAGAAAGGTCTGCGGGATGAAGATTATGACATAGGACTCTCTGGTGAAGGAGCTCCTAAGTAACCTGAACCTCAATCTGAAAATGGATCTGGAGATCACAAGGAAGTTGACAGTGATCACAAGGAACAAGAAGAAGAGAGAGCTACTCTGACTGCTAACTAGACTGATGAAGCTATACCTACTGAACCTGTTCCTTTGGGTCACTCCTTAGGTGAACCATCTTTGGGAATGCAGATTAGGCCATGGAAATATCAAAGTTCACATCCCCTTGGTCTCATCATCCCCTATTCTTGATGTTCTCACCATCCCCACCTTCACTGGGCCTTCACTTCCAAAACCAACCACCCATTCATCTGTTCCTACCTCAAAAAACACCTCTAAGTTAACCAAGATCAAGGCTACCCCAAGAAAATCTATCAAGAGTGACAAGGTAGTGCTTGATGCTGCTGCTAAAGTAGACGTAGTGATTAAGGAAGCTATGGTTCATGGGGAATCAATACCAGCTAATACAAGTCAAGTACAACTCCCTCCCTCAAAATTAGATGTTCGCTATAGATGCTACACCCTTAGATACCGTCCACCCACAAGTGATAAATCACAAGTGGAGGAACCCACTGTAGAAATAAACGTAGCAACTTTGAAGAAAGGGGTAGATACCTCTACTGTGATGCCTGTGGTTGAGGGGGAATGGAGTAAAGAACCAGCACAAAATGAAGCATATGATGGTCTTTCTTTCAGTTGGACGGAGGATGAGGATAATAATAGGGGTGAAAAAGAAGAATGAGTTGTGGGCAGTCATGAGGGACATACTACTCATACATTGCTAATGAAGAGAAAAAGAGTGAGAATGAGGGATATTCTGGTGAAGAGAAGGAGAGTGAGACAGAAGATAGGATAGATGAATAAGTGGATGACTCTGCAGAAGAAGAAACGAACAGTAAAGAAGAGGGCGATTCTGCAAGTGAAGGTGAGGATCAAGAAAAGGTAAGTGAGAGTGAAGGAGAGGATGAAGAAAGTGAGGAAGAGAATGAGAATACGACTGGGGAATCTGAAGGCTCTATGACTATTCGGAACACTGTCATAGCCCCTTCAGAAGAAGCAAGTGGAGAGAAAAGTACTGAAGAACCTAGGCCCTTGTTAACTCCTTTCACTGAAGATGAGGAGGTCAGTAGTGATGAAGATAACTTGCCCTTGTCTGAGGTAGGGAAGAAACCTAGGAAGACTCCTGTGAAACTAACAAAATTTGCAATCCCTGCAAGGAAAGGAGTGGTTCCTCCTGCTAGGACTGCTCTCACAAGGAGTAAAAGAAAAGTTGTTGATGAACAAATCATTAAGGAGTCCAGAGGTGCCAAGAAGCCAAGAAAGCAAGTCTCAGTTGTGGAACCTGTTGTTGAGTTGGATGGAGAAGATGAGTCTGATTCTGCTTTTCTAGAAAAGTCATCAACACAAAAGAAAAAAGTTGTCAAAGCTACAAAAACTACTACCCCATTGCAAGGACCAGTAAAGGAAAGTAGAGAAAGAATGTGCCTGTTGTGGTTTCAGGAACAGATAAGTGCTTAATGGGAAAATTCTTGCAAATACTGATGAAAAGGGGATGGCTCAACTGGTTGAAAAGCTTGAGCTTCAGGGATAGAAACACATGTTTTTCAAGGCTTTCCCTCCTGTGTGTGTTCTTGCTGTGATGGAGTTCTATGCAAACTTCCAATTTGATGGAAAGGTGGTCAAAAGAAAGGTAAGGGGGTTTGAGATGGAGTTTGATGATGCGGAGTTGGGATGCTTCTGAATATTTCCTCTTTAGGTTTGACAATTACTTAAAGAAAAAGTGGCTAGCCATAGACAAGATGTGGACATAGGAATTGTGGTCACAAGGAAGTTCTCCCAAAAGTTTGAACTAGATGCTTCCCAGAAGGTGTACAAGACTGATATGACCCCCTTCCACAAGTTGTTATTTCACTTTGTCAATTCCTGCATTCTGCAGAGGTCTGAGGCATGAGGCTACCCTATTGGACATGGCTGTAATGGAACTTCTTGACACTGGTAGACCTGAAAATCTCCCTAGCCTGATGATACAACATATGTCAAGAGCCGCAGACACTTCTAAGCCTAAGCATGTTATGCCTTATGGCTTCATGTTGATTGAGCTGTTTGACAGGCTCAACATTGCCTTGCATGAGCTTAGTATGGAAGTCACAATGATGTTTTGGTTGCTATTACCCTCAAGCAGTGTGGCTATGAGGAGATCAAGGCTAGAGGACCAACAAGATCTGCTATTCTACCTGGAAGCAGCAGGGCAGTGGAGCTAGGTAAGAGGTTAGAGTTGGTTGTTGAGGAGAATGCCAAGCTTCGAGAAGACAGTGATGAGTTGAGAAAAGAAACTAGGAAGATTAGGGAAGAGCTCGGAAGGGATAGGGAAGCTCCTGCCCAACAGATTGCCACTCTTGTGAAAGCATTGACCCCCTCTACCTTTTACCCATGAACTTGTTCCTTCCCAGTGTCCTTAGTTTCTTTTGTTATCCCAGTGATGCTTTAGTTTTTGTTATTTTTTTTGTTTTAGTCTGAATAGGTTGCAGCATGTTTAGTTTATTTTGTTCTACTTAAGACAAGGCTCTAGGCTTATTTTGGCACTACTACATAACTTCTCTTATAATGTTTTAATGCTTCGTACAGTGTTAGATCATCAGCTTAGTCTGTTCTCTTTGATAATTCTTGAGCTTGTGTTGTAGCATGTATGGCCTTGAATCTTCTATTAACTATGCTTAATGTGTCTAACATCTTTTTGTTATTCTTTGATGATGCCCAAAGGGGGAAGATAGAGTTGGGGGGTGGTGTTGTGAATATGTCTGTGGTGAAATGTGTCTGTTGATCATGTGATTACCTGGTTCTAGTATGTACAAAGTTTGTCATCATCAAAAAGGGAGAATTTATTGAGTATTGAGATTTTGATGATTAACAAAGTTTGTTCAGATGCAATGTTGGAAGAACCAGGTCCTCAACGTAGCTGCTTAACTGTAGAACCAGCTCATTAGGGTAAAGGACCAGCTCCTAATGGTTGATGATTGTACGTCTTTGCAAGACAGTAACTTTATCTCAAAGTTTCCGAGGTTCGAATTTGGTGAAAGAAGGCTGCTACACAGGATAAGGGTTGTTGCCCAAGAAGATACGAATAAATTAGTAAGAGACAAGAGTCCCAAGACTTGTGGAGTCCTTGGAACAATAGGAGTCATATCAAACGAGAAGCTGACTACGCATAGGACTCCTAGAAGATCTTGGAGTCCAGACATTTAAATACTATCCATCTGGGCTGCTGAGATCATCCTTTTTACACATCAACTGAAGAACTACATTTTGCACACTCTAGTCGAGTACCAGTGTTGTGTCCTTCTTGAGTCAGTCTAGCGAGTGTGTGTTAGGAAATTAAGTTGTAATCAAAGTGTCATAAACAATTAGTGAGTTGGAGTGAGTGTTTGCTTTACAGGTTAGAGTAACATGTAAATCAAATAGCCGTAATAGGAGTACTGGAGAGTATTGAATTAGAGTCTTGTAATCGATATATTTTGGCTCATTGTACTAGTGGAATTGAAGCTGAAAACCTACGCAGTAGGCCGTAGTTTTTGTATCTTTTGAGCCGGATGATTTTCCACGTAAAATCGTTGTGTTTACTTTATTGCTTATTTCACTTCACATTTAAGGAATACGGTAAAAAACCAAATTCTTTAGTAATTCATAAGGGCACTCAAACCAACAAGAACAATAATGTTCTTTACTCCCTAAGTATCACATGATTATCAAGTTAATCAACAAAATCATTCATTCAATCTACACAATAACTCAAATACCTTTGCCCGGATAAGCAAATACCTAATAACAAAGAAAGTAAATACAAACGAAGAGAACAAGCAAATTGTGGTATAAAAGTGTTTTGAAAGAAGGAAGATCAGGCAACATTCCTCAGTTTGAAGAAGAATAACATAGAAGAGAGAGAGAGAGAGAGAGGAAGAGGATATAATGGGACGTTAATAAAGAGAATGACAGAGCACCGTGCTGCAAAATTACAGAGTGATCCCCTGTTTTGTACAGTAAACTATCCAATGACTTAATCCATATATTTCTAGCTGTTTCTGGTCAGAATTTACAAAATGGTTGAAGCTGCTATGTATCTAATGACAAAAAATGAACCAGCAGATAAAGAACAAACTGTCTCATCTAAAATTTTCACAAAAATTATAGAGCTAAATGAAGGGATGGGTAATAAAACTAAGTTTTGCAGACTTTGAGAATTCCTGCTAATGGTTAAGCTGGCCTACTAGAGTTTATCATGCGACAATCAATTTTCCTACTTCTTTCCCCTCAAAGTTCAGTCAAATGCTTCATCTTGTTTTCCTCTTATGCAGTTTCCATTGTTTCAATATGTGCTCAGCTCCTTCTGTCAATGATGCAGTTCTTTTTTCCTTATTATTCCACAACTGAGGTACTGGGTACCTACCACTGGGGTTATGCTCATTCAACTCATTTAAGGCAGTTACCACAGCTTGATACACTTCTTCACCATACTCAGTCTTTAGATCCTTCAACTTCTCATCATCTTCATCAATTACTTCCTGAGAAATCAAAAGTAAATAAAATTTACATTGAAAATAAAGGAACAAAAAATAATACAGAGAAACAATGTATAAAAGAGTGCATACCTCAACATTTAAACCCTTTTGGATAACCTTATACGGATGCCAATTTGGATCCCTCAGGTGATCCTCCCACAAGGAACATAGTTCCATTGCTTTCTCTGCTGCTTCTTCCGAGTTGTAAATTTTTCTTGCAGCAGCATGGAATGGTTTCTCATTAAGTTCCCCCATTCTCTTGACACAGATAAAAGCACGGCTATCCTTTAAACCCTGTGACAAAATAAATCAAGCACTAATTATCTAGAGCAAAGGGAAAGAACATGACGATTGCACATAGAATTGCTGTTCCTACAGTATTGGTTTGCAGAATGAGATTGGAATCATCTTCATGTTAAGAAGATACTTCTATAAAAATTAGAATAATTGTACTGTGGCATGTTTGTAGGTCTACAATTCGTTTCCTTTGTTCTAGATATCCGGCAATGTAAATGTAAAGCTACAACAGCTTGCAGCTACTACTGCAGATTGTCTTCAGAAGCCAATTTAATGCATGAGCCATATTGCAGATATCAGACTCATTTGCACTTCCTTGCAGTAATATCAAGCTTGAGCTGATTATGAATGAGAATCTCCAAGAAACAAACATGACAGAGGGAAGAAGTCAAAGAAGCATATTAAGAGAGAACGTCATGAAGAATGGTAAAAACTAAAAGAAATAAATACACTTAACAATAACCAAGCAAAAAGTATGATAAATTCAAAAGTCAAAAAAAAATGTTCATGAGAAATCATGTATGTATAAAACTAGATCGAAAAGGCAAGGAGATACCTGGAAAAAAACCCACAATGTTAGGAGTAAAACAAATTATCAAGTCAAGTTTACCATCTTCAAAAGGTTCCTCTGTAGTGCATATCTCCAGAATTTTATAGAGTTAGTTTTAAACTTTTAGCTGCTACAAACATGTAAATAACAATGGCATATAATATAGATGTGCATACTGTTACAAGCAGAGGAACGAGGCAGGTGTAAAAATGTTATGGAACTCTCCTCTTTTTTTTGTTTTCTTCTTTTTAACAATGATGAGCATTTCTTCGAACTGATTGTGAAGATGTAGTTCAAGATTGAATCCCAATGAAAGCTAATTAAAGATCAATTACAATGGAAGAAAATGATGTGAGTGCCTGTGACTACAAGCCATCCTTATTCTTCACTACTTTAACTTCAAATTCATCTGTTCATTTCACAAATAGTATACTTCCTAAAAAAGGCAATGTATGGTGAACTCAAATTATTTGGAAATCTATTTGTCACATTTGAACTCCTTAGTAAATAGAAGGATTTGCTGCTCATGCAGGTGAATAAAATGCTCGTTACTTTGGTGGACAAATATAAAGCAACCAAAACCTTTATAAAACATATATGTTTAGCTCCAATTATAATCACATTGCTTCATTAGAAAGAAAAAAAATTACGAGGATGAATTAAAAATGTACGAATGCTCACATTGATAAGCTCTTTACGGGCTTCTTGCACCTCGTCATTTGTAAGTCTTTCCTTTATAATTAGAGTTTGATTCAGTGTTTCCAAGCTTTCAAGTTCTTCTTCACTCTCCTTGATTTCTTCTTGAATTGATTCCAGTTTCTTCTTCGCTTCGAGATCTCCTTCCACATTCATGTGTCTCATCACTTCCATGGCACCTCGCAAGCGCTCAATCTGCAACTCCAGTGCTTGCTTCTGATCAAGTTTTGCTTGAAGTTCAATTATTCTTTTATGAAGTTGTTCCTTTTCTTTCTGCAAGTAAAACCCCAAAGTCAATAGCTAAAAAGCTATGAAATATTGTGTTCTCAAAGAGGCAGTCTTAGCCAAAACTGCACAGCACACCTTCTGATCTTCAGCCAATTTCAACATTTTCTCATCAGCCTTCTTCTGCTCCAAAATCGCCCTCTCATTCTGCAGAAAAAGAATTTTCAGAAAGAACTGCCAAATTAGGCATCAGAATTACATCTAAGGACCTGGAATGCTAAGTAACTCCTATAACCAATATTATCAGGAAAAAGGTATGCAAGCAAACTGGAAACATAAAGGCGGAGATGACCACACTGAATATGCTCAAGTAAGTCAAATTCCTTTCAATTGGATAAAATTATGCTAGATATTCTTAAAAGGAAAACTTCAGTTCCCTTTTTGCAAAGCACCACTTGCAAAACAATGCACTTCTCTGTAAGCCTCTTTTCTTTTCATATCCAACAGACAGACAGCAAGCTAAAGCAGGAAGCTTATGACAGCATCTTAGAAAGATCTTACCATCTCCTTTTGATGGTCAAGCTTTCTTTGCTCACTCTCATTTAGTGCTTCACGTTCTCTCAATTCTTGTTCTCGTAGCATCAATTCTTCTTTTTGAGCTTCGAGCTGCATTCGACTTTTCTCATGCTCACGTATGGAATCCCGGAGCTGATTGAATGCTTTACGCCGCATCACCTCCATCTCTAGTACACAAATTAAATGACATTAGAGGAGAAAAACAACAACAGAATGAGGCACAACTTCATGATATGATTAACAAATTTCGCACAGGTGTATCTTTAGTATTCTGTTTAAGTAAAGCAATAAAATAGAAAAAAGATATTATGTGACTAGTTTACAGCAAAGAGGCAAAAGAAAAATACACCTTCATTGTAGTTTTGAACCATCTCCTCCTTTTGACTCATCACATTATCCATAAAAACTTCAGTTCTGCTTATTTTTCTCTTCATCTCTTCACATGCCTTGTTCTTCATCTCTAACTCATTGGTCAAGTTGCATAGTAGACTAGAATCTTTCCTTTTATTCTCTGCTTGTATTTCAGAAACTGTCTTTAGATCTCCATGTTTGCGGAGATGTTTACCAATGAGAGCCTCAGAGTAGTAATCTTCATCACGCGCAATCCAAGCATATAATTTATCATCCCGACGTCTTACTAAATTCCAATCTCTCTTCCCATGTTTATCCAATTCAAATGCTTTACCAAATGCCATAGCATTCATGAATCCCGACCAATCCCCTTTAAATTCAACTATGGCATAGCCAGTGTGACCCCGGAAATTCCATAAAGGATGAACCTTCACTGGATTAAACCCTTTGGCAATCCACTCCTTTTTTAGATTTGTTCCACTTTTACCTACATACCTGCCTCCCTTATTTTCAACCGGTATATTGGCTACTACTCCCATCCAGGGAAAAACTATGGGATCGTCCTTGGCCTCGTTGATACATTGCTCATTAGATGCTAGGACAGGTTGGGGTGGCATAACATCTTTAGTACTTCTGAGAGGAGGTTGGGATGCCACTGTGTTCTCTGCATTTAGTTTTTCCCTTCTCGGACGCTCTTCAGCACAATCAACAGGTTTATCTACTGCTTCACTGGTCCTAACAGAAGATGAATAAAATTTTCCTCCGCTTTTGTACTGCTCAGTGATATGAAATGGCTCTACTGGATCACTCTTAGCATCTCGAGAACTCTTCCCTGATGGCTCAAAACTTTTCGTCCGACTTGATTTGGATACCGTCTTGTCTGCATCGACGTACCTATCCAAGTACTTGAGCAATCCCAAATGTCTAGCTATGTCTCTAAAACTAGCACTCTTTGAATCTCTACCAATGCGGGAAGAATGCCTTAGAAGATCTTGCAAATCATATTCTTTACTAGAATTATCACAGTATGGACATCTGAAATATTTTCCAGAACGTCTAATTTTGACTTTTTCATTTCTTAAATCTTTATAGTATTTATACTTCAACTCTTCCAACTCTGAATTAGTGCTCTCACTTTTCTCCGATCTTCTACGAGACATCTTCAACCTGTAATTAGGTTAAAAGCTAAAGATCAGTTTGTGTTTTGTTAATAACCAAACTAAAGAATGCTTAACAAAGGAAATTGAAATGCAGTCGGAACAGATATTCTTCTAAGACAATGACAAGTAAGACGGGTAACATAGAAGGCTCAATTGTTAAATCCAGCTGCTTGGATTCATCTTCCAACTAACAAAATGATATTGCTACCACTTGCATTGCTGCATCAAGTGGTATCAGCAACTACTGGTCATTCAGAATGAAAAGTGGAAGAGCAGAGAATTGAATATGGAGCAAGAAACTTCCTCACTTTCTGATGCAAGCCTCTTCTTAAACACAACTTACCCTAAATTGTATTTCCCCAAACTGCGGATAAATGTCTCTCTCCTTCATATATTAATGAAGTCAACCTCAAAGAAACCATCCAAGTTTACATTAGCTACTCCAGCAACTCCAATAGAACTAATATACTTTTTCCAAAAAGTAATATACAGCCCACACAAATGCACTCAACTTCGTTATCATATACTACAGATATATTCCTTGAGATGCATGCTAGATTATGTGTAAACGTTGGTCTGTCAATCTAGTTACAATGCCCAATTAGCAGAGATTCAAGTAATCAACCTGTTTCTGGTCTTTACAAAAAAATCCACCCCAAAAGCTAGAACACGAAAATGAGGATAATCAACATGACAAGAAATGCTGGAAAGAGCAATTAACCAATTTACTGGGTCCTATTTTCACCTAGGGTCCAAGGTAATCACAGCAGTAAAAACATTCATCCGTGCCGATGAATAGACCCAGCATTACATGTACTTTGATTTGCTGCTTTTCAAATCAAGCTAACCACACATTTTCAATCAAAGGCTAATCCAGGATCTAAAGGCAGTAGATGCACCATTTACTAAACACACACACCCACATTTTGAATTGTTTTTATAAAATTTTCTGCAACCACCATTTACTATACATACACACACACACACACATTTAAATATTTTTCTAAAATTTTCCGGAACCACCATTTTACTCTACACAGTACACAAACACACATTTTAAAATGTTTTTCTAGAATTTTCCGGAACCACCATTTACCACCCACCCCACACACACATTTTTTTTACTCCTCTGTTCTCAACAATAATGACCCCAAAATCCCAAAACCCGCAGCCACATGAAGATTGTAAAAGTGAGTGCACAAACCCTAGGATGTATCGAGAAGAAACAAACACAAGTAAAATGGTAAGACATGAACGTACATTACACATGCTATTGGTACGTATTAAAAACATATTATGAAGATTATTATGTGAAAACAAAAAAGAAGAGTTCATATACCTCAATCAGAATATCGAAATCTTCAAAATAGGAATCTCTTAAAGCTTTTGCAAGGGCTTTTGAAACTTCAATGCTGTATTTTGAGTTGTACGGTTTCTTTTGATAATATCAGAAGCAAAAAAAAAAAAAAAAAAAGAGAAGAGAGAGAAGAGAAATGGACGAAAACAGAGGAAGTAAAGCAGATGAAATTACTCAGGAATCATTTGAACGGATGATTTTTCGAGAAGGGAGAGAAATCTTTGGTTCACGCGGTAGACACGAAGAAGGATGAACCGAAAAATGGTCAGGGGAAATTAAAAGGGGGAACCACTTTCTCTGGTGTTATACTCTCTGTTTTTGGAAAACTGAAATGGACAGAATATTTGGCTTATTGTGCAAGTTATATACTTCTTCCCATTTATACTACCCAGCTGGTTTTCTTTTATCCAAAAAAAAGGGAATAGGCTCGAAGCCCTCATTTTCTAATACCCCTTGGAAAAAGTAATTCCTTGTTTTTGTTAGAGCTGTCAATATGGGCGGGATCGGGCTAGTCTAGCTCAGTTCACGTGGGCTTTAACAATTGATGAGTTGGGCTGAGTTGCCGGCCCATCATTTTAAAAAATATAATTTTATATTTTTTTAAGTTCTAACCTAAAAAAAGATAAATGTTTAAAAGTTAAAAAAATCTTATTGGAATTTTTTTACAAAACTTAATAACTTTTTATATTGTTCCAATATATCACAATAAACACTAAAAAGGTAAAAGACAAGACTATTGTAAAGGATATAGGTGTAGTTAGTAGTTAACCATTAGTTAGTTAAATTAATACCTATGGTTAGTTGTAATTAGTTTAGTTGTATAGTTGGGCCCACTAGTTGGTTAGAGTAGTTAAGTACATCACTTCTTTTTTACTGTTCAGTTGTCTTCTTCGTCTCTATATTGAATAGAAAAAGCAGAGTTTTTCTTCTCAAAATTCTCTCTATAAATTTCTCTCTTTCTGATCTTTGATTTCAAATTGCATGCCATTGATAAATTCATCATGGTATCAGAGCAGTATTAACGAGTGATTCTAGGGAACTTTTCAAGCAATTGAAGAAAAATTCGAGAGAATCTACTCAAATTTAGAAGTTCTAAACCCTAATTTTTCATATTTCAATGGCAATTCCTGAAGATTCAACCATTAATGCGAATGCTGGAGCTCGATCTGGAACTGGAGTGGTCGGAAGCACAACTATCCTGGATCATAGTCATCCTCTTTAATTCCATCCTTCAGACGGTCCAGGATCCATGTCGGTGGGATTAATTCTGACAGGAATGGAGAACTATTCTTTGTGGAGTCGTTCGATGAAAGTCGCATTGCTAGGGAAGAACAAATTATGCCTAGTTGACGGATCGACATCGAAGGAAGATTTTGGTGCAGAATTGGGAAGTTAGTGGGATCGATGTAATGCCATCGTCACCTCGTGGCTTATGAGCAATGTAAGTAGAGAACTAGTGACAGCAGTGCTGTTTTCTTCTAATGCTCAGAAGATATGTGCAGCTTTCAAGGAGAGATTTGACAAAGTGAATGGATCGAGATTGTACTACTTGCACAAGGAGATTTTCACTCTGACATAGGGAATCTCATCTGTTTCGACATATTTTACTAAATTGAAGGACCTTTGGGCAGAATATGATTCAATATTGCCGCCTCCTTCATCTGCTACTGAGTACATTGAGCAATTGGAACATCAGCGCCTGCTGCAATTTTTAATGGGATTAAATGATGGTTTTGAGCAAGCAAGGAGTCAAATCTTACTGATGCCAACACTGCCGTCTATAGATAAAGCCTATGCTATGGTAGTACAGGATGAAAGCAGGAAGATGATTGCTGGAAATACATATGGGCAAGCGGGACACACTGATCCTACAGCTCTTTTCACTGCTCGACCAAGAAGAAATTACAACTTAGAATGTGAATTTTGTCATTTAAAAGGTCATACTAAGATTGAGTGCTATAAGCTAATGAAATGTGAGTTTTGTAATAAGACAGGACATCGCAAGGAGAATTGTTACAAGATTGTTGGATATCCAACTGACTTCAAGCAGAAGAAGAAAGCCAATGCGGTGATGGTTGACTCAACTGAACAGCAGGACTTGAGAAGTCCCCAGACTACTTATCAGTCAGGAAGCAATGTTGAGACCGGTCAATCTTTCACCAAAGAGCAATACAATCAACTGTTGCAATTTCTGAACAAGAATTCCATTGGAGAAGCAAGTGTAAACATGGCAGGTAAATGTTTCTGTGGCAATATAGCACTCTTTGAAAACTTAGAGCTATGCAAATGGATAGTTGATACTGGTGCTACTAATCACATGACTGGTGATAAAAGTTTGCTAAAAAATGAAACTTCAGTAGGGAACTCAGGGCAAGTTCAACTACCTATAGGAGATTCAGCCACTGTTTCTCATATGGGAGAGTGTCAACTCACAGGAGGTGATGTATTGAAGGATGTGTTATGTGTACCATCTTTAAAGTTCAATCTTATGTCAGTCTCAAAAGTAACAGAAGATCTTAAGTGTAGTGTTACTTTTTTTCCTTAATGCTGTGTATTTCAGGACCTCTTGTCTGGGAAGGTGAAGGAGATTGGTAAAAGAGAGGAAGATCTATACATTCTGTCAGCTGCACTAGGAAAGAGAGTGAATAAAGCCTTTGCAGTGGCTAATAAGGGAAGCATGGATATATGGCATAAAAGAACAGGACATGTACCAGTTCAAGTTCTTAGAAGAATTCCCAGTCTACAAGAATATAGTAGTAACATACACAGTAGTACATTGTCTAAATGTGAAATTTGTCCCTTACCTAGACAAACTAGAGTGCCATTTCAAACTAGTACTAGCAGAAGTATATGCAGTTTTGATTTGATTCATATGGATGTATGGGGACCTTATAAGGTTGCTACTCATAATGGAATGAGATACTTTCCTACGTTAGTTGATGATTATACTAGGTGGACTTGGGTGTTTCTCATGAGGCTTAAGTCTGATGTTATTTTCTTGCTTAAGAATTTTATTGCTATGGTTAAGACACAGTTTGGTAGCAGATCAAGGTCTTTAGGTCAGACAATGGTGGTGAATTCTTCAATAGTGCTTGTAAAGATTTATTTCAGTCACATGGAATTATTCATCAAAGCTCATGCCCTTATACTCCTCAGCAGAATGGAGTTGTAGAAAGGGGACATAGGCACATACTTGAAACTGCTCAAGCAATCAGATTTCAAGGACATTTACCTGTCAGGTATTGGGGACATTGACTCTGCTGTCTATATTATCAACAGAATTGCTTCATCTATTTTGGGGTATAAATTACCCTATGAGCTATTTTTTTGTAAACCACATTTACTAACACATCTGAAAGTTATTGGCTGCCTGTGTTTTGCTACTAACCTAGTAAACACTGACAAGTTTGTACCAAGAGCTGCGAGGTTAGTTCTATTGGGCTATGTGCACATCAAAAGGGATATAGATTGTTGGATTTGGAGAATAGAGTATTTTTTATCAGTCGAGATGTGGTGTTCTATGAAGACATGTTTCCTTTTCATACAACTGAAAGCACATCAAACTCATTCTTCTTAGATATGTGTCCAGTGCCTAGGCAGGATTTCAGTGAAGAACCAATGGCTGTGGACTGTTCTGCTACAGATAGCTCTCATGCCACACCTAGTGTTCCATGCTCTTCAACTATGATTCCTGTTCCTTTAACTGAACAGGACAGTCCTTCTACTATTATCCATAGCAATGCTGAAGTTCAACCTAATCCTCCTGAAGTTCCAATTGTTTCTTCTGATGTTCCCATTGGTGTAGGAACAAGAAAATCAACTAGGGTATCTAAGCCCTCTATATGGCTTAAGGATTATGTTAGACCTGACAAGTCAGGTTCTGTGAGTTGTTGCAAATATCCTATCTCAGAAGTTCTTGGATATGAGGAGATCTCCTCGAAGTATCAAAGTTATTTGGCTAGTTTCTCTATTGAGGTGGAACCTACAACATATTCTGAAGCAATCAAGGATAAAAGGTGGGTGGAAGCAATGCAGGCAGAGATTAAAGCCTTGGAGGACAATAAAACTTGGGAGTTGGTTCCTTTACCACAAGGACAGAAGGCCATAGGGTGCAAATGGGTCTATAAGATCAAGTATAAAGCAACAGGAGAAGTAGAAAGATTCAAGGCTCGTCTAGTGGCCAAAGGATATAATCAGAGAGAAGGACTGGATTATCAAGAGACCTTTTCACCTGTAGTGAAAATGGTCACTGTTAGGAGGTGTGTTAGCTCTTGCAGCATCAAGGCATTGGTTTATCCATCAAATGGATGTCTACAATGCTTTCTTACAAGGTGATCTCACTGAAGAAGTATATATGACTATTCCTCAAGGTTTCCACGGTTTAACCAACAAGTCTATAGTTTGCAAGTTGATTAAGTCTCTCTATGGACTCAAGCAAGCATTCGGGCAATGGAATATCAAGTTAACTTCAGCCCTAAGAGATGCTGGTTTTCAACAAAGTCACCTGGATTACTCTTTTTTCATCAGAAAGACAGAAGCTCACATAGTTATTGTTTTGGTCTATGTTGTTGACCTACTCACTACTGGGGATGATCCTGCACTGCTTCAACAAACTAAAGATGAACTGCTATCTTCCTTCAAGATCAAGGATCTAGGAGAGCTTAAATATTTCCCAGGCCTAGAATTTTCCAAAAATAGTGATAGAATATTGATGCATCAACGTAAATATGCATTGGAGCTTATTTCTGAGTTGGGACTCTCAGGTGCAAAACCTATGGGATGCCCTATAGAGCCTAATCTGAAACTTACCACTTCTGAATTTGACAACCATATAGGCTCATCTGATGATGTACTGTTAACTGATCCTGGACCTTATCAAAGGTTGTTAGGTAAGCTGCTTTATTTGACCATCACGAGGCCTGATATTTCCTTTGCTGTCCAGAGTCTCAGTCAATTCATGCATAGTCCTAAAGTATCACATATGGAAGTAGCACTTAAAGTGGTGAGATACATTAAAACTAGTCCAGGACTAGGAGCTTTTCTGGGGGCCAAATGTTCAGAGTCATTATCAGCATACTGTGATGCTGATTGGGCTGCATGCCCCAATACACGCAAATCAGTCACTGGCTACTTTGTCAAGCTTGGTAGTTCTCTCATTTCTTGGAAGTCAAAGAAACAGACTACCATATCTAGGAGTTCAGCTGAGGCTGAATATCGTAGCCTTGCTTCTACTGTTGCTGAAATTATATGGATACTTGGCTTACTCAGAGAACTAGGAGTCGAGCACAAGTCTCCTGTACCAATTTATTGTGATAGCAAATCAGCTCTTGCAATTGCTGCCAATCCAGTTTTCCATGAGCACACGAAACACATTGATATTGATTGTCAATTCATCCGTGAAATGATTCAATAAGGCCTCATCGCTACTCACTATTGCGCTATACAGGAACAAGCGACTGATCTCCTCACCAAAGGCCTTAGTCAAACCNTTGCTATGTGTGTTTTGATTGCCACCTTAGTATTTTAACCTTTTGAAACCACAAATAAGCCAATGTACCCTCCCTTTAGGATTAGTAATCCCAAATACCTCCGGGATTGATAGATTTAGGGCGGGTAATAGCATGAAATAAGTAAACGAGACTATTCCGCGCTTTAGTACCTTAACGGGGTGGGAAAGGGTACATGGATATTATGACCATGCTAGTTAGAAGATTGTGGCGCCGCAACTTGGGTGAACTTCCATCACCAAGTGAGATGGTCGAAATTATTATTAACCGCTTCGCCAATAACACCACGTGTATAAGTGATTACCGGGTGTTGTGTGGGGTGATCTATATTATTTATAAACCTAGGACCCCCCCCTCTCTTTTACTTGTTTATTTCATTGTTTATTTTCAAATTTCTCAAACTATTTTTTCTCAAAATTCAGCTTTTTCTCTCGTTTCTTTTCACTCCATCTATTTGCAACCTTTATGTGAAAATCCCCTCTTATTTGAAGCCTTATTTGTCNCCAGTTTTCCATGAGCACACGAAACACATTGATATTGATTGTCAATTCATCCGTGAAATGATTCAATAAGGCCTCATCGCTACTCACTATTGCGCTATACAGGAACAAGCGACTGATCTCCTCACCAAAGGCCTTAGTCAACCACAACATACATATTTGATGTCCAAGCTAGGACTTTTGAACATTTTTCCCAGTCCTAGTTTGAGGGGGGGGGGGGTGTAAAGGATATAGGTGTAGTTGTTGATACCCATTTTTTCCCCGTATATTGTTTATATGCAAAATACTTTCAAAATAGTATATATATGCATATATAAGCATGTCCAAGTGTTTTATTATTTTTCCCAATTTTCTTTAAAAGATTTTTAAACCAATTTATTGCCCTATTTTAGCAGTACAAAAATCAATAATTGTTCCCAAATTATCCTTTTGGTGATTCAGTTATTGTATTCTCATATTTATACCAATATATAGCTAAGGTAACTTTGGCATATTTTTTTTAAATTGATTTGACATTTTTAAAGCTAAATTGCACTAAATTACAATTTTAGCCTATCTTAAGAATTAATTGCTTTTATAATTACAAATTTGATTCCAGTATTTTTAATCTAATATTTATATACTATTAATTAATTTAGCACCTTTAATTTATTTTCCGAAATCGTTTTACCGTTTTATAAAATAAAAAGGAAAAAGTGGCTATTTAAAAGTTAGCCCCATTTCATTTCAATTTTAGCCCAAATTAACCCCACCCTAATTAACCCAATTTCAATCTCAAATTGGACCAGCCCAATTCCTAAATTACCCGACCCCTAACCCGTTAATAAAACTCGTCCGGCTCCCCTTTTTATCCAGGTCGTTGATCATTTTGATCAACGACCACAATTACCCCTTTCCTTTTTAATTTCCCAAACACCCTAACCCTAATCACTTTCACCTAATCAGCCGCCTTTGAACCCCTTCGTCTCTCAAACTCTCTCGAACATTCTTGGAACCCTAATCGTCTCCCACCGTCTTCAACCTCGAAACCTACCGGAAACCATGGCTTCTCCGGCCATGGGAGTCTTATATTCACCTCCTGTCGCTCCTATGTGCTCGATACTTGAAGATTCGAGGCCATACCTCGAAGGTCTTCACTCAGACCTTCGCCGACTCGAGGTTTTCGGCCATCTCCGGCCTTGCTCCGGCGTGCTATAGTTGTTTGAGTCTGATTCCGACCTCTCCAACTCAGGTCAATGACTTTTCAAAGCCTTATCATTCTAGGGTTCTTCTGAAACCCTAAACTTTCGAGGGTTTCTCCGATTCTCTTTAGATCTGTTGTGTATCTATGTTCTACTTGAGTTTTCAAACGATTTCCCTAATTTTTCTTTTAAAAATGACTTTCAAATCCCTTCTTTTCCGATTTAGGGTTTTCTGGAAAGTGTTTTATGATTTTTCTTCTTTGTTATTCGCGTGTTTGCCTGTCGCCTTAGTATTTTNCACGAGTAGGGTGATTGTTTAATTTTGTTTGACCGCGTCGCATGTATGATTCGCGAGCGGGATAATAGATGCATCTATGGTTCGCGCCATTCGACCCTCTGGCAGTGCACAGTTTAAATATTATTGGATCGGGCCATACGTCCTTGGCATGATTTGCGCATGATAGCTTGCCTTGTAATTTACTGAAGTTGATATTGCTTCATCCCGTCTTGAGAATATGTGTATAATTGATGAAATAGGAAATTGGAAATTTTCATATAAAAGAAAGAATAGTTTACTTGCTTCACTTTATTGAATTACATTCATGTTTATATGAACCCTCGACTTGTTATATTACTCATGTATCATCATTGGACCACTAGTAAGTTTCGAAGTCGACCTCTCGTCTCTACTTCTTCAAGATTAGGCGGGATACTTACTGAGTACACGTTGTTTCGTACTCATACTACACTTGCTGTGCATTTTTGTTGCACAGGTTCAGTGTGCCTAGCGGCTTAGTGGCATAGCGGCAAGGTTGGTACGGAGACCTAGGTGAGCTGCATTTATCGGGACGGCCTACAGCCCGTAGAGTCTCCTTCAGAGTATTGTGCTGTATTTTCATTTTTGTACAATTCTGAACTTTTTGCTAAAACTCTCCTACACTGGAGTTTCCACTGATTTTACAATGGCTCAACAAGTTTCTTTCATGTTTAACGTGTCTGTATGATTTATATGTGATGAATCCTTCTTCAAAAAGGTTTTCAAACTAGTGATTGACTCAGAATTCCTTTTTAATAGGTCTAATTGATTGTTTGCTGATTTTCCTTAAGTTAAAAACCTTTTCCATCTTTCTGACTTGGTTCATTCATACCAAATCTCAGACCTTGTGATTCCTTGGCTGTTAGTTGATTTTCTTTCCTTAAATTGTACAACCATGTATTTCGGAGACCTTGTCCTTAAATAACCTTTATGTATTTACCCTCAATTGCATGCTTTACACAAGTGTTTGGTTAATTTCTTTCCTTAATCGTGTTATACCCGTTTGAATTTGAATCCCTTAATTAAAGGGAGTCTTATGTGATTGATTTACAATCAGTCTTCAATTATTTTCTTACCTTATTTCCTCATGACCTCCATACTATAAATATACGACCCCCTCTTTTCACAAAGCACACACGATTAACACACTTCAGACCTCCCAAATTCACAATCTTTCTTGAACTCACACTCACAGTATCCTATCTTCCTGTTTTCACTTTGGCTTTTACAAGACTACTGCCTTTCCTACTTGTTTCTTTGAAACTGGTATGTTCTAATTTAAGTTCCAGCATCACCCCAATGTGTTTACTTACAGTTTTCTTTTGTATCCATGTCTACTTTATTGTTTTCTGTGGAGTTTGATATTTAGTTTAGTAATGCCTATGTTCTACTGCTTGTTTCTTTTATGAATCTTTTCTCCCTACCCCATTACCCCTATGTGTTTGTGAGTGGTGACTCAGGGCATGGCAATATGAGTTGTTGTCCATGAACTGAGTTCTGAACCTTAACCTCCAAACAGGCTGGAGGGTGTGCCGGCACCTCCCATTACTGAGTATGCCTATCAGCCTGCTCTCCTTATGCTCTTGCAAATTCCCACTCCCCTGCACCCTTATGTGTGCTGATTTTAAGTTATTCCCTTTCCCCTCTCAGAATTCCCTTCTGCACTTACACTCTCTCCTAGTTTCTAAGTTCTGCCCCTCTCTGGTGAGCCTTGCCTTGGGACCTTGAGTTCCCTCTGAACTTGGACACCTGAGGGCTAGCCCTTCCAAATTGCACTATTGTCCTGATTTGGTAATGTATTTGGGGTGTAAGCACTGCCCGGAGTCCATGAGGCTCTTAGGAAACTCTGACGCACCTCAAATGAGAGAAAGGCTTTTGAAATCTGATCTTTAGAGATGGTTTACTTCATACTTCAGACAGGAAGTCTGAATCGGGCTCTCATTGGTTGTAATTTTCAACTTCTGATGTATTTTTTTCTTCTTTATTCTCTTTGGGTTGTAATAAACTTTGTAATAAACTTTCGGGGATGTTTAGTGAAAAGGGAGGGGTAACTATGCATGAAAAGGGTAGATAACTTGCCTATAGGAATCTCTAATTTCAGTATTTCTCATGTAGTTACCATGCCTATAAGACTTCTGCACTTTCATATAGTTACCATGCCTATAAAACCTATGAACTTTCATATAGTTACCATGCCTATAAGACTTATGCATTTTCATGTAGTTACCATAAGATTTCTGCATCTCATTTAGCTATCATGTCTATAAGAAACTCTGCATTCTCATTTAGATACCATGACTATAGGGATTCTACACTTTCATGTAGATGTTATGTCTATAGCTTCTGCACACGCACGTAGAGAATATGCCTATAGGTCTTTTCTGATTCTTGCGTACCCATTTTTTACTAGGCAAACTTATCTATAGGCCCTAATAACCAAAAATTGTAATCAGATACGCAATGCTTAGATATCATGTTGTAGAATTTTTGCATTCTTCTATGTCTATTACAATGTTTTAAGTTGGCAAACACATAGAAAGCATGCCTATAGGGGTTCTAATTCAAATCTAAATTGCCTCATTCGTTTATAAGTTTAAAACCGGCATTACCAATGGCAGAACCTGTGCTCGTTTTTTTACTGGCAACTTTCTTTTTACCTAAATCAATCTGCAATCAGTTCTTCTTCTTTTGTTTCTGAAATTAGTAGATATCATGCCTATAGGTTTCGTCTATCACTTAGGAAAGCCTCAGGATAAACTTATAAACTGAACCAGATTTTATTAACTACAACCAACAGGCAGGCTTGATTCGGGCTTCTTATCTAAACTATGTAATAAATCAATCTGCCACCAATTCCTTTTAAGTTTTATTTAGACCTTAAACAATACGTGTAAGACATGCTAAACTATGTGTTTTTTATGGTTTAAGGAGGTTTGTCTGAGCCTTATTATTTGTTTATATGCTCTCCCCCAAACTTGCTATATGTGTTTTGATTGTCGCCTTAGTATTTTAAACTTTTGAAACCACAAATAAGCCAATGTCCCCTCCCTTTAGGATTAGTAATCCCAAATACCTCCGGGATTGATAGATTTGGGGCGGGTAATAGCATGCAATAAGTAAACGAGACTATTCCTCGCTTTAGTACCTTAACGGGGTGGGAAAGGGTAGACATGGATATAATGACCACGCGATAACACCACGTGTACAAGTGATTACCGGGTGTTGTATGGGGTGATCCATATTATTTATAAGCCTAGGACCCCCATCTCTTTTACTTGTTTATTTCATTGTTTATTTTCAAATTTCTCAAACTATTTTTTTCTCAAAATTTTGCTTTTTCTCTCGTTTCTTTTCACTCCATCTATTTGCAACCTTTATGTGAAAATCCCCTCTTATTTGAAGCCTTATTTGTCTATATGTTATTTGTACCCTAAAGTCACAACAATAGCTTGGCCGGGAACCACACTAGTGGATTCTGAGGGGTGCCTAACACCTTCCCCTTGGAATAATTTCAAGCCCTTACCCAATCTCTGGTTATCCAAACAAAACCCTTCTTAGTGTCCTAATGCACTCTAATCATTAGGTGGCGACTCTTCACTTCTCTTAAACCCAATTCCCATAAGGGAATGAGTTGTCCTCCCAAATGTCATAAACCCGATTTCCGTGGAGGAAAAAGGGGGCATCGACAGCATGGCGACTCTGCTGGGGATTTTCTTTTAGGCTTTTACCATTTCGAGCTATTATTGTGACTTTAAATTTCTTGTGTGCCTTTATTTGTTTAATCCGTTTAAGTATTTAATTCCTTCTCCTACTGCAAGAACTGACTCATTTCCTTGTTTCTTTCCTTTATTTCTTTTACTGCTTTCCTTTACTGCTGTTTTAAATTATGAGGAATTATTGTAATTATCGCTTTTGTAACGTGCAAATACATGACAACTTGTTTTAATTATTGCATAAGCATGTTTTCAACATCATATTCCACTCGTGCCAAACAAAATACCATAGCAACGCATATAATGAGTGGTTGTGCTCTTCCAATGTTATCACCCCCTAAATCCGGCAAAGGCATATTTGCGGTAAAACCAGTCGATCAACGGTGTAGTCAACGGTTCCGCACCTTTCCCTCTTGAGTTGTCCGCTCAAGGGTACCATTCTAATACCCCATAGAAACCTTACTCTGTTTAAATTGTGCATGCATGGTCAAACCTAGCTGAGTCAGTTATGTTGTACGCATAATGTCTCTTTAAGATAGCCTTGTCCGAGTCCACCAGGTTTCCTTGAAACCCAAACAGACGCTACCACATTTTGTGCATTTATTTGGAGAACTAAATGCTTGCTATGCCAATTATTGATATTTAGTAGTCGAGTTTGGTGGGGGTAAGGGCCTAACCCTTTGTCTTGCAGAAATATGAGGCACGAAGTCCCCAGATTCGGCATGGTCACCAACATCCACCCGAAACTGCTAAACTGGTGGGAAGATCTTCATTCCAGTGATCAAGCTCTTGTCAGGAAATATCTAGGAAATCTACCTTCTCTTTTGGAAATTCAACCCAACAACAAAATCATAGAAGCTGCCACTCTGTTTTGGGATTGTGATAGGTCTGTGTTCTGCTTTGGGGACATTGAGATGACACCATTGCTCGAGGAAATAGGAGGACTGGCTGGTATAGCGTGGGAAACTCCAGGTTTATTGATGCCGGTAAATCGCAAGGGTAGAGGTTTTCTCAAGATAGGTCTTAAATTAAATTAAAAGCGATGAGCGGAACTGGTTCAACACATATTTTTTAGATAGGAAGTCTGCATTAGGCTTAACTCGAATGTAGTTGTTTAGGACATGATCCAGTTGATTAGTTAACCCTTTTTGTCTATGTGTTGGATAGAACTACTGATTTTAAAACACAAGCTGATTTTAAAAGAAAATTTCAGAGTAACAAAAAGATTACAGAAAAGGATACGTGGTTTAAACAACTAAACGAGTTCCAGTAATGCTAGATCGGTTGGGTAAATGTTTACCANACAAAAGTTATTGAAATTTCAAGAAGAACTTGATCAAGTCCGGAATTTGGCAAGTCTGTCATTTTCCCTCACCACTCCAGAAGTTACTTTCCCAAAAACTCAGAATGCCATACCTCCACAAAATATCCCAAAGCAACAAAATCATCCCGCTCCTCACCACCACTGTAATACTTGCCACACTCCCAACAATACTCCACTGCTCATCCCGGAACCTTTGAACTCCACAAATGACCACTGCCACACCCAACAAAATACCCCCATCTACGTGGAGACTGTGCCACACTCCACCCAGCCCATCTCAAGCACACCCGAGTCCAATGATAAGGACTCGCTCATCAGAAATTTGTCCGAGGAGCTTAAAAGGTTGACCACCAGAATTCAAGGCGTTGAAGGTAGTAAGGGAATTGAGGGGCTAAACTATGAAGATCTATGCATACAGCCCGATGTCGAACTGCCCGAGGGGTACAAACCTCCTAAGTTCGAGATGTTTGATGGTACAGGGGATCCCAGGGTCCACTTGAGAACATACTGTGACAAGCTGGTCGGAGTGGGAAGAGACGAGAAAATTCGCATGAATCTTTTCATGAGGAGCTTGAAGGGAGACGCCTTATCTTGGTACATTAGCCAGGATCCGAAGAAGTGGTCGAACTGGGTAAGCATGGCATCCGATTTCATGGATTGATTCAGGTTCAACACGGAGAATGCACCAGATGTGTTCTATATCCAAAACTTGAAGAAGAAACCCACAGAAACCTTCCGCGAGTATGCCACTCGCTGGAGATCAGAAGCTGCAAAGGTTAGACCGGCCTTAGAGGAAGAACAAATGAACAAGTTTTTCGTCTGGGCTACGGACCCACAATATTATGAGAGGCTGATGCTGATTGAGAATCATAAATTTCCTGATATCATCAAGCTAGGAGAAAGGATCGAGGAAGGAATCAAGAGTGGCATGGTTAAGAACTTTGAAGCCTTGCAGGCTACCAATAAGGAGTTACAATCTGGTGGCACGTCCAAGAAAAGGGACGTAGGCGCTGTAATGGTTGCACAGAGAACCAAATCCCCTATCAAATACCAAACCTATCCAATGCCTCCACCCACATATCAACCTACTCCAAATTATCAAGCACCCTTACCCACTTACTAAACTCCACCACCCACTTATCAATCAGCTCCACCTCCCGCATATCAGCCCACTTCACCTAAATACTCCCAACCGGCACATGTTTACCAAGCCTATAACACCCAACCATCCCACTATCAATCACCTCCCCCACGTCAAAACATCCCTAGACCACGACCAAATTTCGACCACAGACCTCCCAAACAGTATACCGCCATTGCTGAACCAATTGACCAGCTATACGAAAGGCTCAAAGCTGCTGGTTATGTCACCCCTATCCCATCGATAACCCCAGAAAACCCTTCTCAGTGGATCAATCCAAATAAATCCTATGCATACCATTCCGGCATGAAAGGACATACCGTTGATGAATGCCGCTCTCTGAAGGATAAGATCCAGAATTTGATTGACAATAAGATCATTGTAGCAAAGGAGCCTGCTCCGAACGTCCGCAATAACCCTCTGCCAGACCACAAAGGTGGAGGTGTTCACATGATCGAGATAGAGGATGACTGGGACCCCAAGGGATCAATCGGTTTAATCACAGAAGGCGACGATCCANAAAATGCACCGGATGTGTTTTACATTCAGAATTTAAAGAAGAAACCCACAGAAACATTCCGCGAGTATGCCACTCATTGGAAATCAGAGGCTGCTAAGGTTCGACCTGCTTTAGGGGAAGAACAGATGAACAAGTTTTTCGTCCGGGCTCAGGATCCGCAATATTATGAAAGACTGATGCTGATCGAGAATCATAAGTTTTCTGACATCATCAAGCTAGGAGAAAGAATCGAGGAAGGTATCAAGAGTGGTATGGTTACGAACTTTGAAGCCTTGCAAGCTACCAATAAGGCTCTACAGTCTGGTGTGTACGTCCAAAAAAGGGACGTAAGCGCCGTGATGGTTGCACAGAGAACCAAATCACCTGCCAAATACCAAACTTATCCAATACCTTCACTTACATATCAGCCCACTCCAAATTTTCAAACACCCGCACCTTCCTACCAAACTCCACCGCCTACTTATCAATCACCTCCACCTCCTATATACCAACCTGCTTCACCCAGATATTCCCAACCCGCACACGTCTACCAAGCCTACAACACTCAACAATCCCACTATCAATCACCTCCCCCTCGTCAAAACCTTCCTAGACCCCGACCAAATTTCGACCGTAGACCTCCCAAACAGTATACTGCCATTGCGAACCAATCGACCAGCTGTATGAAAGACTCAAAGCTGTTGGTTGTGTCACCCCTATCCCTGCTATAACCCCTGAAAACCCTTCCCAATGGGTCAACCCAAATAAAACCTGTGCATACCATTCTGGCATGAAAGGGCATACCATTGACGAATGTCGCTCTCTAAAGGATAAGATCCAGACTTTGATTGACAACTGGCAAAGGAGCCTGCTCCGAATGTCCGCAATAACCCTCTGCCAGACCACAAGGGAGGAGGTGTTCACATGATTAAAATAGAGGATGATTGGGACCCCAAAGGATCAATTGGTTTGATCGCAGAAGGTGACGACCCAAAAAACCAACAGTCACCCTTAATCCGATTGTAATCCAGATTCAGCCTTCTGAAGATGCCGAGGTGAACATGTCCATACCACTTGAGTTTGAAACACCAGCCTCAGCAAAGACGCCAATACCAATTAAGGTCGAGTTTGGATCTCCAAAGGCGCCTGTACCATTTGAGGTTGCTGTAATACCCTCCAAAGCAAAGGTGACCATTCCGGTAGCAATGATAGCCGTAACACCATTCCACACAAAAGCCATACCATGGGACTACACAGCCGAGGCGAGAAGGAAAGGAAAAGCCAAGTTCGGGGAAGCAGTTGCGGCACAAGGTATGACAAGAACCGGCAGGGTTTATACCCGGAACACTTGGCTGTGTCGAGTAAGCAGACCTCTGGTCGACAAACCATCACTGAAACTGGGCCCGATGACCTCTGGAGAAAGATACAAGCAAAGGAATACTCAGTCATTGATCAGCTGAACAAAACACCGGCACAAATTTCTATCCTTGCTTTGTTACAACGTTCCGATGCACACAAGAATGCCTTGTTAAGAGTGCTGAGTGACGCATATGTACCAAGTAATGTCACCGGCGGAGAGATGGCTAACATGGTAGGCCAGGTGTTGGAAAGTCACAAAATCACTTTCCACGAAGATGAGCTGCCACCGGAGGGATTGAGTCACAACAAAGCATTGCACATCAATGTGCAGTGCGAAGATTATTTTATCACCAGGATCCTGGTCGATGGGGGGTCCAGTCTCAACATTTGTCTGTTGGTAACACTTAGGACGTTGGGAAAAGGGCTGCATGAAAGCAAGGACGGCGCCATCAACGTCAAAGCTTTCGACTGTTCACAAAGGTCTACTATTAGGGAGATTAGCTTGTGTTTGAAAATGGGGCCTACTTGGTTTGATGTGGATTTTCAAGTGATAGACGTACCGGCATCTTACAATCTGTTGTTGGGACGACCATGGATTCATGCCGCAGGGGTCGTGGCGTTAACACTACATCAGGAAGTGAAGTTTAAGTGGAACCACCAAGAGGTGATCATTCATGGCGACGACAGCAATCCCATATACAGCCGCCAGACCATTCCAGCAATTGAAGGAAGAAGAAGGATAGGTGGAGAAACTTACCACCACATCGAGCGAGTCAACGCCGTCGATAAGGATAAGTGGTGGGACAACAAAATTGAAAGCATATTGAACTGGAGCGGGTATGAACCTGGCAAGGGACTTGGCAAGAATCTCCAAGGAATCGCTAAGCCCATCAAGCTTAAGAAACACGGCACCACCTTCGGATTGGGGTACGAATATACCTGGAAAGAATTCAATGAATGGTCGCCACCCTGGCGCGGTCCTTACTATCCATTGGAGCAGCCAATACCACGCTTGGAACAGACTTTCCAACCGGCCGAAGTTATCTATGGGTCAGAAGAAGAGGAAACACTAGCAGCAATGAGGAATTTGTTCCTAGAAGACGATGATATGGATTGCTGTGTCATTTTTGAGGAGGAGGGGGAGGAAGGCCCTTCCATACAGGCAGTAAGCAGAGGAGCATGCCTCAACAACTGGACTGTCAGAACTACCAGAGCCCGGCGTGCCTCGGGGTAGCAAGGCTGAACAAGCACCATGCACTATTTTATTTTACTAATTTACTTTCCTTTCGCATTTTTGTTTTTGCAAGAAAGGGCTCCAAATGTTCAAAACATTTATGGAATTTATCAAAGCATTTCAATTTTCTTATAAATCTTACTCTTATTATTTTCTCTCATTACTTTACTTATACAGCATTACTATTACTTATCTTGATGAACCAATGACTGTGACATGCAATGAGACAACGCAACAAACGGACATAGATTCAGAGGAAGATGATATACCGGAAGAGATCGTTAAAGAAGTTGAGAATTTTGAGAACAGCCCTAAGTCCAACCTGGACGAGACCGAAATCGTCAACCTGGGAGATGCAGAAAACATCAAAGAAACACGAATCAACGTTCACTTATCACCATCAGAAAAGGAAGAATACACAGAGTTTCTAAAAGAATATGAGGACATATTCGCCTGGTCGTATGATGACATGACTGGTCTAAGCCCATCTATTGTGGCTCACAAACTGCCGACTGATCCGGCCTGTCCGCCAGTAAAACAAATGCTCAGAAAATTCAAGCCAGATATGAGTTTGAAAATCAAGGAAGAGGTCACTAAGCAGGTCAAAACTAAGGTTCTCAGGGTAGTAGAGTATCCAACATGGTTAGCCAACATCGTGCCAGTACCGAAGAAGGACGGGAAGGTTAGAGTCTGTGTCGACTACCGAGATCTCAACCGGGCCAGTCCGAAAGACGACTTCCCCTTGCCAAACATACACATCCTGATTGACAATTGCGCCAAGCACGAGTTGCAATCATTTGTAGATTGTTTTGCTGGGTATCATCAGATCTGGATGGATGAAGAAGATGCTGAGAAAATGGCTTTCATCACGCCATGGGGCATGTACTGCTACAAAATGATGCCGTTCGGGTTAAAGAATGCAGGGGCCACCTATATGAGGGCCATGACCACCATTTTCCATGATATGATACACAAGGAGATCGAAGTATATGTAGACGACATCATCATCAAGTCCAAGAAAGCCGCTGATCACATGGAAGATTTGAGGAAGTTCTTCAATAGACTAAGAAGGTACAACTTGAAGCTGAATCCCGCGAAATGTGCATTTGGGATTCCTGCCGGAAAATTACTTGGGTTCATTTTGAGTCACCGAGGGATAGAGCTGGATCCATCAAAAGTCAAAGCTATTCAAGAATTGCCACCACCAAAGAACAAGAAAGAAGTAATGAGTTTCTTGGGGAGACTTAACTACATCAGCCGGTTCATAGCACAATCTACCGTTATCTGTGAGCCGATCTTCAAGATGTTGAAAAAGGACGCCACTACCAAATGGACCGATGATTGCCAAAAGGCCTTTGATAGAATCAAGGAATACTTGTCAACACCGCCAGTTTTGGTCCCGCCCGAGCCAGGTAGACCCCTAATACTCTACCTTGCGGTATTGGATGGAGCGTTCGGTTGTGTTCTAGGGCAGCATGATGAAACGGGGAGAAAGGAGCAGGCCATCTACTATCTCAGCAAGAAGTTCACTCCGTATGAACCTCGATATTCTCTGTTGGAGCGCACCTGCTGTGCTTTGACTTGGGTAGCCCAGAAGCTGAGGCACTATTTCTGTGCCTATCTACGTATCTCNCCTCACCACTCCAGAAGTTACTTTCCCAAATACTCAGAATCCCATACCTCCACAAAATATCCCAAAGCAACAAAATCATCCCGCTCCTCACCACCACTGCAATACTTGCCACACTCCCAACAATACTCCACTGCTCATCCCGGAACCTTTGAACTCCACAAATGACCACTGCCACACCCAACACAATACCCCCATCTACGTGGAGACTGTGCCACACTCCACCCAACCCATCTCAAGCACACCTGAGTCCAATGATAAGGACTCGCTCATCAGAAATTTGGCCGAAGAGCTTAAAAGAATGACCACCAGAATTCAAGGCGTTGAAGGTAGTAAGGGAATTGAGGGACTAAACTATGAAGATCTATGCATACAGCCCGATGTCGAACTACCCGAGGGGTACAAACCTCCCAAGTTCGGAATGTTTGATGGTACAGGGTATCCCAAGGTCCACTTGAGAACATACTGTGACAAGCTGGTCGGAGTAGGAAGAGACGAAAAGATCCGCATGAAGCTTTTCATGAGGATCTTGAAGGGAGACGCCTTATCTTGGTACATTAGCCAAGATCCGAAGAAGTGGTCGAACTGGGTAAGCATGGCGTCTGATTTCATGGATAGATTCAGGTTCAACACGGAGAATGCACCATATGTGTTCTATATCCAAAACATGAAGAAGAAACCCACAGAAACCTTCCGCGAGTATGCCACTCACTGGAGATCAGAAGCTGCTAAGGTCAGACCGGCCTTAGAGGAAGAACAAATGAACAAGTTTTTCATCCGGGCTCAGGACCCACAATATTATGAGAGGCTGATGCTGATTGAGAATCATAAATTTTCTGATATCATCAAGCTAGGAGAAAGGATCGAGGAAGGCATCAAGAGTGATATGATTACGAACTTTGAATCCTTGCAGTACGTCCAAGAAAAGGGACGTAGGCGATGTAATGGTTGCACAGAGAACCAAATCCCCTATCAAATACCAAACTTATCCAATGCCTCCACCCACATATCAACCTACTCCAAATTATCAAGCACCCTCACCCACTTACCAAACTCCACCACCCACTTATCAACCAGCTCCACCTCCCGCATATCAGACCACTTCACCTAAATACTCCCAACCGACACATGTTTACCAAGCCTACAACATCCAACCATCCCACTATCAACCACCTCCCTCACGTCAAAACTTCCCTAGACCACGACCAAATTTTGACCGCAGACCTCCCAAACAGTATACCGCCATTGCTGAACCAATTGACTAGCTATACGAAAGGCTCAAAGTTGCTGGTTATGTCACCCTTATCCCTGCTATAATACCTGAAAACCCTTCTCAGTGGATCAATCCAAATAAAGCCTGTGCATACCATTCCGGCATGAAAGGACATACTGTCGATGTATGCCGCTCTCTGAAGGATATGATCCAGACTTTGATTGACAATAAGATCATTGTAGCAAAGGAGCCTGCTCCAAATTTCTGCAATAACCCTCTGCCAGACCTCAAAGGTGAAGGTGTTCACATGATCGAGATAGAGGATGACTGGGACCCCAAGGGATCAATCGATTTAATCACAGAAGGCGACGATCCAAAGAAGCTTGTAGTCACCCTCAATCCGATTGTGGTCCAGATTCAGCCTTCCAAGGACGCCAAGGTAAACATGTCCATGCCGCTCGAGTTTGAAGCACCACCCTCTGCAAAGACGCCAGCGCCGATTGAAGTCGAGTTTATGTCACCAGCAAACACACCTGCACCCTTTGAAGTTGCAGTCTTACCACCTGAGAAGCCTGGTCCATTCGGAGTTAAAATAGCCACGCCAATTCCAGTGGCAATGTCAGCCATAACACCGTTCCATACGAAGGCTATACCATGGGACTACACGGCCGAGGCCAGAAGAAAGGGGAAGGTCAAGTTCGGGGAAACCGTTGCGGCACAAGGTATGACAAGAACCGGCATGGTTTATACCCCGGAGCATTTGGTTGAATCTAGCAAGCAGGCCTCTAGTCGGCCAACCATCACTTAAACTGGGCCCGACGATCTCTGGAGAAAGATACAAGCCAAAGAATACTCAGTCATTGATCGGCTGAACAAAACACCGACACAGATTTCTATCCTTGCTTTGTTACAAAGTTCCGATGCACACAAGAATGCCTTGTTAAGAGTGCTGAGTGAGGCATATGTACCAAGTAACAAAGCATTGCACATCACTATGCAGTACGAAGATTATTTTATCACCAGGATCCTGGTCGATGGGGGGTCCAGTCTCAACATTTGTCCGTTGGTAACATTCAGGACGTTGGGAAAAGGGCTGCATGAAATCAAGGACGGGGTTATCAATGTCAAAGCTTTCGACGGTTCTCAAAGGCCTACTATTAGGGAGATTAGCTTGTGTTTGCAAATGGGGCCTACTTGGTTTGATGTGGATTTTCAAGTGATAGACGTACCGGCGTCTTACAATCTGTTATTGGGACGACCATGGATTCATGCCGTGGGGGTCGTAGCATCAACGCTACATCAGGCAGTGAAGTTTTAGTGGGACCACCAGAGGTGATCATTCATGGCGACGGTAGCAATCCCATATACAGTCGCCAGACCATTCCAGCAATTGGAGGAAGAAGAAGGATAGGTGGGGAAACTTACCACCACATCGAGCGAGTCAACGCCGTTGATAAGGATAAGTGGTGGGACAACAAAATTGAAAGCATATTGAACTGGAGCGGGTATGAACCTGGCAAGGGACTTCGCAAGAATCTCCAAGGAATTTCTAAGCCCATCAAGCTCAAGAAACATGGCACCACTTTCGGACTAGGGTATGAGTATACTTGGAAAGAATTCAACGACTGGTCGCCACCATGGCGCAGTCCCTACTACCAGCGAGTCAACGCCGTTGATAAGGATAAGTGGTGGGACAACAAAATTGAAAGCATATTGAACTGGTGCGGGTATGAACCTGGCAAGGGACTTGGCAAGAATCTCCAAGGAATTGCTAAGCCCATCAAGCTCAAGAAACATGGCACCACTTTCGGACTAGGGTATGAGTATACCTGGAAAGAATTCAACGACTGGTCGCCACCATGGCGCGGTCCCTACTACCCATTGGAGCAGCCAATACCCCATTTCGAACAGACTTTCCAACCGGCCGAAATTATCTATGGGTCAGAAGAAGAAGAAACACTGGCAGCGATGAGGAATTTGTTCCTGGAAGACGGTGATATGGATTGTCGTGTCATTATCGAGGAGGAGGGGGAGGAAGGTCCTTCAATACAGGCTGTAAGTAGAGAAGCATGCCTCAATAACTGGACCGTCAGAACCACCAAAGCCAGGCGAGCCTCGGGGTAGCAAGGCTGAGCAAGCATCATGCACTATTTTATTAGTTTACTTTCCTTTTGCATTTTTATTTTTTGCAAGAAAGAGCTACAATGTTCAAAACATTTATGGAATTTATCAAAGCATTTCAATTTTCTTATAAATCTTACTCTTATTATTTTCTCTCATTACTTTGCTTATACAACATTACTATTAGTTATCTTGATGAACCAATGACTGTGACATGCAGCGAGACAACACAACAGACGGACAAGATTTAGAGGAAGACGATATACCGGAAGAGATTGTTAAAGAAGTTGAGAATTTTGAGAATAGACCTAAGTCCAACCTGGACGAGACCGAAATCGTCAACCTGGGAGATGCAGAAAACATCAAAGAAACACGGATCAACATTCATTTGTCACAGTCAGAGAAGGAAGAATATACAGAGTTTCTAAGAGAGTATGAGGACATATTTGCCTAGTCGTACGACGACATGACTGGTCTAAGTACATCTATTGTGGCCCACAAATTGCCAACCGATCCAGCTTGTCCACCAGTAAAGCAGAAGCTCAGAAAATTCAAGCCAAATATGAGTTTGAAAATCAAGGAAGAGGTCACTAAGCAGGTCAAAGCTAAGGTTCTCAGGGTAGTAGAGTATCCAACATGGTTAGCCAACATCGTGCCAGTACCGAAGAAGGACGGGAAGGTTAGAGTCTGTGTCGACTACCGGGATCTCAACCGGGCCAGTCCGAAAGACTACTTCCCCTTGCCAAACATACACATCCTAATTGACAATTGCGCCAAGCACGAGTTGCAATCATTTGTAGATTGTTTCGCGGGGTACCATCAGATCTGGATGGATGAAGAAGATGCTGAGAAAACAGCTTTCATTACGCCGTGGGGAATGTATTGCTACAAGATGATGCCATTCAGGTCAAAGAATGCAGGGGCCACCTACATGAGGGCCATGACTACTGTTTTTCATGATATGATACACAAGGAGATCGAGGTGTATGTAGATGACGTTATCATCAAGCAAGAAGGCCACTGATCACATGGGAGATTTGAGAAAGTTTTTCAATAGGTTGCGAAGGTACAACCTGAAGCTGAATCCCGCAAAATGTGCCTTCGGGGTTCCTGTCGGAAAATTACTTGGGTTTATTGTGACTCGTCGGGGAATAGAACTGGATCCATCGAAGATCAAAACCATTCAAGAATTTCCACCACCAAGGAACAAGAAAGACGTAATGAGTTTCTTGGGGAGACTTAACTACATAAGCCGGTTCATAGTACAATCAACAGTTATCTGTGAGCCGATCTTCAAGTTGTGTAAGAAGGATGCCGCTACTAAACGGACTGATGACTGCCAGAAAGCTTTCGACAGAATCAAGGAATACTTGTCAATGCCACCAGTTTTGGTCTCGCCCGAGCCGGGTAGACATTTGCTACTCTACAGCGCAGTGTTGGATGGTGCCTTCGGTTGCGTCCTGGGGTAGCATGATGAGACAGGAAAGAAGGAACAGGCCATTTACTACCGCAGTAAGAAGTTCACTCCATACGAGGCCCGGTATTCTCTGTTGGAATGCACCTGCTGTGCTTTAACTTAGTTCTTTAATGATTACCTAAGTTTGATGTGGTATTTATCAAATAGTGTCAATCTAAAGGATTACACGTTTAGGAATCACCTATGTAAGTGTGAAGTGGAAGCCACTTCAATGAGAATTTTGTAAGGCCAATTCTCTACACACTTATGAAACCAGGCGGTGTTCATGGCTGAAACGAACACAACAATGAGAACCAAAAGATGGTTAAGGGTTGGTTGTGTGACATATGGTTGTCTAGGTATACACTAAAGTTCGACGGTTCAAAGATATCAAATCTACCGATTGACCAAGTATATCCGACATATGTTCACTACGGAAAGTTCAAAGGGAAACCTACTTATCCAGATGCGATTAATCCTTACTTGCAAATCACACAGCTTTCATCTATGATCATTCTTGTTACAGCCATTCTAATTCATGTGGGGGATTGTTGGACTTTAAAGGCATTGGGCTTCAAAGACTTTAAGCATTGGCTTAAGTCTAAGGTGTGAATTGGAATGGTGGGAAATAAAATGGAGGGAAGTAAAAAATTTGAATAAAGTGAGCTTTTGACTTGCANTAGATGGAAAACCTTGGTTTCACGACATCAAGGAATATTTGGCCAAAGGAGCATATCCAGAGCTTGCGAATACCACTCAGAAGAGCACACTTCGAAGATTGTCCAACAATTTCTTTCACAGCGGAGGAATCCTGTATAGGAGGACTCCGGATTTGGGTTTGCTAAGGTGTGTCGACGCGAAGGAAGCATCTGAACTGCTAGAGGAAATTCATGTCGGGACTTGTGGTCCGCATATGAACGGCTTTGTCTTAGCCAAGAAGATACTCTATGTTGGTTACTTCTGGATGACTATGGAGACGGGCTGCATCCAGTACGTCCGAAAATGCCACCGCTGCCAGATACATGCAGACATGATAAAGGTACCTCCAAACGAGCTTAATGCAACAAGCTCACCATGGCCGTTCGCCGCCTGGGGGATGGATGTTATTGGACCAATTGAGCCTGCCGCTTCCAACGGACACAGATTTATCCTGGTAGCAATCGTCTATTTCACCAAATGGGTCGAAGCAGCATCTTACAGAGCAGTAACCAAGAAAGTCGTGACAGACTTTGTCCTCGACCGCATCGTTTGTCAATTCGAGATTCCAGAGTCAATCATTACTGATAATGGCTCAAACCTCAACAGTGACTTAATGAAAGCTATGTGTGAAACTTTCAAGATCAGACACAAGAATTCCACAGCCTGCAGGCCTCAGATGAATGGAGCCGTAGAAGCCGCCAACAAGAACATTAAGAAGATACTGAGGAAAATGGTAGAGAAGCATAAGCAGTGGCATGAGAAGCTATCATTTACTTTATTTGGGTATCGCACTACAGTCCGCACATCAACTGGGGCAACCCCCTATATGCTGGTTTATGGTACAGAAGCCGTCATTCCCGCCGAAGTAGAAATTCCTTCCTTAAGGATCATACATGAATCTGAGCTCGACGATGCAGAATGGGTGAGAAATCGCTACGAGCAGCTGGCTCTTATAGATGGGAAGAGAATGAATGTAGTTTGCCACAGTCAGCTTTATCAGAACAGAATGTTTAGAGCTTTCAACAAGAGAGTCAAGCCAAGACGGTTCACACCGGGGCAGCTGGTGTTGAAGAAAATTTTCCCGCACCAAGATGAAGCCAAAGGGAAATTCTCTCCCAATTGCCAGGGTCCATACATGGTTCATCGGGTTCTGACAGGAGGAGCCCTGATACTTGCAGAAATAGATGGAGAAGTTTGGTCAAAACCAATCAATACAGATGCAGTCAAGCGCTACTATGTGTAATCTTATATTTTCCTATATGATGTAATTTGAACTACGTCTGACCTGATTCCCGTTTAAGAGGGGATATGTAGGCAGCCTTATGGGTTCGGTCACAATTCAATAAAATTTTCATTTCCCCTTGCAATTGGAAACTGGGGCAGAATTTTGAGGAGGACCCTCAAAATTCCGAAGTAATTTCAGCCGATCATCGCAAGCAACCGTTAGAAGTATGGGCAGAATTTTGAGAAGGACCCTCAAAATTCCAAAGCGAGAGAGGTTGCAATGTCCTGAACCACGTCACAATCGTCGGTGCATCTAAAAACTATTTCTTAAATATATACTTATGTCATATCTTTAACAAACTCATGCATGTTTATCGAAATCGCTTTGTTCAGCAACGCTACCCCTATGATACATACTGTGTCATCAGGTCAGAGCCGAGCAGGTCAAGCAAAGTCAGTGGGAACACAAACTAACCTTTCCCCTTTACAAAACTCACAATTTTTCTTTGGATGCAGGCACCCAAGTCGAAAAATCATATATTATCTACTCATACTGTTCAGGAATACAACTCTCAAAACTGTCACACCGATTCACAGTTACTATCTGCATACAGTACCCCCAGCAGCCACGATATCGCAATTAGCTATCAGTTATCAACGATTAGCTAAGAAATTTCATTACTATCTTTTATTTCTTGCATTGCATAAGGCTACCGTTCTGCCTTCCGAGACTAAGCTCTGTCTCCATCTGCATTTCCTACATTGCATAAGGCTACCATTCTGCCTTCCGAGACTAAGCTTTGTCTCCATCTGCATTTCTGCATTGCATACGGCTACTATTCTGCCTTCCGAGACTAAGCATTGTCTCCATCTGCATTCCTGCATTCCATAAGGCTACTATTCTGCCTTCCGAGACTAAGCTCTGTCTCCATCTGCATTTCTTTCATTGCATAAGGCTACTATTCTGCCTTCCGAGACTAAGCTCTATCTCCATCTGCATTTCCGCATTGCATAAGGCTATCGTTCTGCCTTCCGAGACTAAGCTCTATCTCCATCTGCATTTCTGCATTGCATAAGGCTACCGTTCTGCCTTCCGAGGTTAAGCTCTAGCTCCCTCTGCATGGCTGAAATATCGCCACCTTTATTTACCCTTGCATGGCTGAAAGATCGCCACCTTTATTTATGTCCTGCATCGGCTGAAAGATCGCCATCTTTATTTATGTCTTGCATCGGTTGGAATATCGCCACTTTATTTACGCTTTCATGGGCTGAAAGATCGCCACCTATCGCATTGCATGGGCTGAAAGATCACCAAATTTGTCCGAAGGCGTCATTGTTCGGAGGCACCATTCACATAGCCCGAGAACGCCATGCCATGGCTTGAGGACCCCTTTTAATCTCTTGCATATCATTATTCAAAGGCATCATAGTTCGGAGGCATCATTCTCATAGCCCGAGAGCATCATTTCATAGTCGGCGAATCCTTTATTATATGCTTCATGGCCCAGGACATCATGGTTTAAGGACGTCATCCTAACCGTCCAAAGACAGCATTCATGCGGGAATTTGCATCACGTTTAATTTTTCTGCACGATATACGCTTGTATTGCTTATTTGCAGGTAAACCGGCTAGCAACAACCGTCTCAGCAGGAGCGACCCCGCTCCAGTTCCCGCAGCCCTGGCAGACTTTAACCATCCATCCCAACCCAAATATCGCGTCCATTCTTGAAAGATCTCTATCGGCATGTTCCGCTGTCGGATCCTGAACTATATACGGCCTGATTCCTGTAAGACCAAGGATATGTAGGCAGCTTAGGAACCAGAGCACGGTCAACCTCTTCAAACCATTTCACTCTTTCAAAATTAGAGATCATATCTTTACCCGACAACTCTTTCATCCTTCCCGGGTAAAGAGGGGCAGCTGTTGATACCCAATTTTTCCCCGTATTTTTTATATGCAAAATACTTTCTGTTGGCCCAAGTTCAGATGATGTTTTGAAGATTGACAAATGAACTCAGTCATGGACCAGGTTCATCATGTGAGACACAGTGGTTATCTACTTATACATGTGAGATGCACGTGAAGAAGATAAGTCTCAAGGATCAAGCAGCAATATCTTCTGAATTGATCGAAAAGGTTGCATAAAGGATGAGGAGATGAAGTCTCCTAATGTGAAGAGAACTTAATCCGGATCAAGGATAAGGGTTGGAGTTTGTATTGTTGTAGGACTCAAATTCGACAAAGGATCAGCAATTGAGTCTCAATCAAACTCTGATTACTAACTCATTAAATAACAATGATTGTTCTCCTTTACAAGTGTTGCACAAACGCAGAAGTAAAACTAAATTGAGAGCAAAAGAGCGAGGCAATTTTGCAAGCAATTTATGTGAAATTCAAGTGTGCATTCCTGAAGCTACTTGGACAAGATAGAAGAACCAATTCTACTTGGACAAGCTACTTGGACTTTGAGTTCTTTATTTTATGCACTTTTAATTCCGCAAACAGTAGTAGTAAGTACACCTAGAAGAACCAGGTTCTTCTAGAGTGAAAATTGGGTACCACACAAATCACCCCCCCCCCCCCTCTCTTGTGTGGTATTGATGTTTAGAACATCAATTGGTATCAGAGCAGGTTATCCTTGAAGAGGCTAACACCTTAGGGAAGGATCAACATGAGTGCACCACCTGGGAACTGGGAAGGGCAATCCACTGCTAGACCTCTACTTTTCAATGGTCAGTACTATTCTTGGTGGAAGAACAGGATGAGAGATCACACCATAGGGGAAGACTATGAACTTTGGGACATAGTCACTGATGGTCCCCTAGCAACCATAAAGAAGAATGCTGAAGGAGTTGATGTGCCAAAGACAAGGGCTAACTGTACTGCTGAAGATCTGAGAAAGTGGGAGAAAAATGCTAAGGCCAAGAAATGGCTGGTGTGTGGACTAGGTCCAGATGAGTACAGTAGGATCCAAAGCTGTACTACTGCTAAGGAGATATGGGACACTTTGCAAGTGGCCCATGAAGGAACACCTCAAGTGAAAAGTGTTTAACGAAAAAATAGGATTTTAGTCAAAACTAGAATTTAGAAGAATCAGGTTACTGATAATCGAAAAAGTAAAGAAAGAAATTTTAGAGTAACCAAGTATGAAAGCTGGTAAATCAAAGTATATTCCAATAGTCACCTCTCTCTACAATTGTTTGTTTCTTCCCTTTTTATAGCCCTTTTGGGATACGAGCCTTACCTTTGTCATAATAATGCTATTATGGGCAATTAATGACTTTAAATGTTACGTTATGCAATCATATACATTAAATACATATTCTCTAACGTCTCCAATAATTAATACTCATTAAATGCTGTATCTGGGCTCCTTTTTTGCTGTTAGATTCATTCCTTTGATTCTTCACTATCTTTGAGTTTCAAATGTCTTGAATAGGTATGAGCGTTGAATTACATGTATGACTGCTCGCACACCCTCCATTTAATTTACTCATATCTGTTGTTGCTCATATCTGTTGTTGCTCGTATCTGTTAACCAACCTTATTTCTTTGACTGTTTGACCAGTCTATACGTCGTGACACGTCACCATATACATAAATATAATTTTCCCCAATACAGATAGTCCCCCCACTTTCCATTTATTCATCAGTTTGAATATTTGGGAAGTGGAATTCATTAAGGGAGAATTTTTGTCACCATTAATGCTCTGACAGAGTTTGACGCTTCACTTATTACTTTCATTTAATGCGCTGGACACGTGTCATCTTCTTATTGGTCATACAATTGTGCAGCACTTTCTTAGGCTTTCTTTTCGGCTTCCCTGTCCACGAAGTGTCAGTTATCATTATTATGGACTTCCCATCACTATACTCTTTCCTTCTGGCGGTCATTCATCGGTATATATATAACTTCCATCTTTGTCTTCTACCATTTAAAACGCATTGAACACTTTAATTTTTCAAAACTTTTATTCACTTCTTCTTCACTCCAATCTTCTTTTTCATGGCTTCTCCGAACCCTAACCCTAGAAGAACTCCTATTTTAGACAGCTTTCCCAATGCTCCCGTTAGGCATAGAAGAGGTGGTGGTGGTAGACTCCGTAGTTTGGGATCTATCCGTGGTGGTAGTTCACTCACACTTTCTTCTAGTTCTGGCCCTTCTTCTAGAACTGGAGGTTCCCATTCTCAAAGGTTTTCTTCCAGAAACAAAGAATCCTCTGAACCCTTACGCGAACCTTTAGTGGAAGAAATAGTTCCAATGGACTTATCTTTTTACCATGACAGGGAATCTCTCAGAACTCAAGTCGCCTCTTTAAATCGAGTTGATACTTATCCTTCTCAAATTACTGACCCTTTAATCCCCATAGTTCGTAGAGATTGTCATTGGAGTGATGATTTCCCTATCATCATTCCTAATCCAAATCAGAGAATTACCTCCTACATTACTGGATTTTCTTTTGTTTATACGTATCCCTTTACTTTAGGGTTTAAACCAGCCATTGATCCAGTTATTCTAGATTTTTGTCGCTTTTTTAATGTCAGCTTGGGTCAAATTGGCCCAATCGTTTGGAGGGCTGTCGCCTGCTTAAGGCACCTCACTAACTTGGCGGATACCGAAATTAGCTTTTAAAAATTCAATCAATTTACGTTTTACCTCCGGGCTAAGATTAGCTCCTATGTACACTTTTCTCTTGGGCCAATGTATAAATAACACCACGGCCTCTAGCTCTTCTATCGTTGTTTTGATGTTCTCATTCTCCTCCGGTTCTTGAATGGTATCAGGTCTTGAATCCAGATCTGTGTGCTTTTGCTCAGGTGAGGTTGACTCCATGTTACCCTCACCTAAATTCTGTAATTGCTATTTGTCTTCACCTCTAACAGTTGAATCTGCAACGAAATTGATGCTTCTAGATGTTTGTTGATCGCCTCTGATTTGGAATATTCCCCATGGAGATGGGAATTTAATAACTTGATGTAAAGTTGAAGGAACAGCTTCCATGTCATGAATCCATGGCCTCCCAAGAATCATATTGTAAGCCATTTCCATATCTACCACTTGAAATTTGGTATCTTTAACGACGCCTTCTGCGAATGTAGTAAGTATTGCCTCTCATTTTGTTATAACACTAGAGTTATCAAATCCCGACAAAGTATGCGCCTTTGGAATTAATTTATCCTCCGCTTGCATCTCGCGCAATACCCGTATTAAAACAATGTTTACAGAACTACCTGGATCAACCAAAACTCGTTTCACGTTAGTATCATGTACAAGTAAAGATATTACCAGTGCGTCGTTATGCGGAGTTATGAGTCCCTCGGCGTCTGCGTTATTGAATATAACATTCTCCTATTCCAGTACATGTCGAGGCCGCTTCCCGTGGGTAATTGTCACTTTTGAAACCTTTTTATATGATACATCATTGATCTCTTCACCTCCACTTATAACGTTGACAGTTCTCTTGGGCGAAGGTGGTTTTGGAGGCTCCTACCTGTTCTTCATGTATGCTTGTTTACCTTTCTCACTGAACAACTCAGTAAGATACCCCTGTTTTAACAAATGATCAACTTCACCTTGTAGAAACCTGCATTCTGCTGTTTTATGCCCATTATCGTAATGAAATTCGCACCAATGATCAGGGTTTCGTGTGTTCGGATTTGATCGCATTTCCTTTGGCCATCGTACCATATCTCCCATGCTTCTTAAAACAGCCACGAGTTTAGAGGTGCTTACGTTGAAGTTGTAACCACCGAACCTCTCCTTTAGACTTCCATCATCGTCTCGTGACCCGCGTGTGTTCCGGTCATTTCCGAACTTCGATGAGGAGCCTGACTCCTTGTTTCTAGGTTTGTGATCGTACCTTTGATTATCTTGACTTGATCGTGAGTCTTTCCCCGCAGGTCCCATGTATGGCTCGTACCTGTTTTTACCGGATCTCTTTTCATTTTCTACACGCCTTGAGCTTACCTTTTCTTCTGTTTTATGTCGTAAAATAATGTCTTCTTCAATCCTCATCTTTGTACTGTATCTGTTGTAGACATCATTCCACGTTGTTGCTGGGAACTCTCGAAGGCTTTCTTTGAGTTGCCTCGTGGCTTCTGAACTCTTCTCATTCAAATTAATAGCAAAGGCTATGGCTGCCCAATTGTCAGGTACTCGTGGCAGCGTCATTCTTTCCCGTTGAAATCTATCTACGAACTCTCTAAGCAACTCTGAGTCACCTTGTTTGATTTTGAAGATATCTTCCATTCGCTTTTCAACTTTTTGAGCTCCCGAGTGTGCTTTGATAAATAAATCTGCAAGCTCAGCAAACGAATTTATAGAATTTTCAGGTAAAAGAGAATACCATGTTAAGGCCCCTTTAGTGAGTGTTTCACCGAATTTTTTGACCAAGGCCAACTCAATCTCTTGCTTAGTCAAATCATTGCCCTTGACACCTGTTGTGAATGCAGTAACGTGATCTCGTGGATCTGATGCACCATCATACTTTGGAATATCAGGCATCTTAAACTTCTTTGGAATTGGGAGGGGAGCAGCACTTGGCTTCCATGGTTGTTGGGAATATTTATCTATATCTACTCCCTTGATCACGGGCGGTACTCCAGGTATTTGCTCTATGCGTTCATTTTGCTCCTTAAGCTGTTTCTGCAAGGTTAGTACTAGATTTTGTAAATCAGAGTTAACTGGATTACCTGGGTCTCTCTCTTGTGTTTCACTAGGGGTTCCACCGCTGCCTGAATTAACCAATCCTGAACGAGGATTCTCCAAAGTGTTGTTGTTTGGAGTAGATGTGGGTGGAACAGCAGGTAATTGGCTAACAAAAGCTTGAAGAGCTTTATTGACTTGAGAGGCAATAAGTTTTTGCAGAGCCTCATTCATGGTTTCTACATTTTTGAATTGATCCTGTCCATCTGTGTGAGATCCATCAGGAGTGCCTTCACGAGACCGTCGTGGGGAGCCTCGTGGAGAACCTTGTGGAGAGCCTCGTGGAGAATCTCCCTGAAGTTGTTGGATTGTTTGAATTTCTGGGTTTCCTTGAGTGTTGTCATTGTTGTTTGACATGATTGAAGCAATCAAGAAAATTAGGTTGAGATATACTTGATTATCAGATTCCCGGTAACGAAACCAATTTGTTTAACCAAAAAATAGGATTTTAGTCAAAACTAGAATTTAGAAGAATCGGGTTACTGATAATCGAAAAAGTAAAGAAAGAAATTTTAGAGTAACCAAGTATGAAAGCTGGTAAATCAAAGTATATTCCAATAGTCACCTCTCTCTACAATTGTTTGTTTCTTCCCTTTTTATATCCCTTTTGGGATACGAGCCTTACCTTTGTCATAATAATGCTATTATGGGCAATTAATGACTTTAAATGTTACGTTATGCAATCATATACATTAAATACATATTCTCTAACGTTTCCAATAATTAATACTCATTAAATGCTGTATCTGGGCTCCTTTTTGCTGTTAGATTCATTCCTTTGATTCTTCACTATCTTTGAGTTTCAAATGTCTTGAATAGGTATGAGCGTTGAATTAGTTGTATGACTGCTCGCACCCCCTCCATTTAATTTACTCATATCTGTTGTTGCTCGTATCTGTTGTTGCTCGTATCTTTTGTTGCTTGTATCTGTTATTGCTCGTATCTGTTAACCGACTTATTTCTTTGACTGTTTGACCAGTCTATACGTCGTGACACGTCACCATATACATAAATATAATTTTCCCCAATACAAAAAGATCAAGAAGAACATTGATGTATTCTCAATATGAGAAGTTTACTATGAAGGAAGGAGAAACTATCCAGGAGACGTATACTAGGTTCACTACACTGACAAATGAACTTAAGTCTCCTGGAAGGGTTATTCTTGAAGAAGACAAGGTTGAGAAAATTCTGACAAGGGTTCTGCCAGTCACATGGGAAAGCAAAATCACTGCTATTCAGGAATCCAAGAATATTGCTACTCTCAGACTGGATGAACTGATTGGAAATCTGACTGCTTATGAAATAAGAAGGCAAACCATGAAGATGGATACACCCAAGAAGGAGAGAAGCTTAGCTCTCAGAATTGTTGAAGGTTCAGATCTGGAAGATGATGAGATGGCTATGATCACTAGAGATTTTAAAAAGTACCTGATGAGAGGAAAAGGTTCTTCAAGAGGTACAACCTTCAACAAGACAAGAGCTCCTGAGAAACCGGCCAATGAGGGTTGATACAAATATGGTAAGAGTGATCACATGATCAAAAACTGCCCTCAATGGGAAATTGAGTGGAAGAAAGAAAGAACTGAACGAAGGAACAGGAAGAAGGAATAGGTTCAACCAAAAAGAAACAAAGGTTCAACCAAGGCTATGGTTGCTGCTTGGGGAGAAACCTCAGATGAAGACTCAGAAGATGAAGTTGAAGAAGAGCAAGCACTGATGGCCATTGGAGAATCAGATGATGAACAAGAGGTAAGTATTCTTCATCTCAAAGACAAGATTAAATTCTTGTCTAAAGAAAAGTTGGCTGAGCTATTACTAGATTTTATTGATGAATCTGAAATAATTAACAATGAGAAGGAAGTTCTGTCTAGGGAATGTGTGATCCTAAAAGAAAAATGCAAAAGTCTAGAGTCTAGGGCAAATGAGAGTGATAACAAAAATGCTGAGTTGAAGAACCAGGTTCTTGAACATGACAACAGTGTCCTAGAACTTAGGTCTGAAAACCTAAAACCGAAATTAGGAACAGGAAAGAAGAAAGCTGATCACACATATCTCACTCTAGAAGAAAATTTGGGAAAAATGAAAGATGAATTGTATAAGAAAGATGAATTCATCAAAGGCTTAAAGGAAGATCTAGGAAAGGTAAAACATGAACTAGATAGAACTTGCAAGTGGAACAAGGCTTCTGATGCACTCTCCTGGCTGCAAGAGCATCACAGTAGCAACAAAAGAGGACTTGGCTATGGGACTCAAGCACCAAAGTGGGACCCTAAAAGCAAGTACCTCACACTTCCTGAGAATAAAATCTGCACACACTGTGGTAAGACTGGCCATTACAAATATGAATGTAAGGCAAAAGAACAAGCCAGTCAAAAGAACAAAGCTTTTGTTCAAGAAAAAAATAAGCTGCCTGGATGGGCAAGAAGGAATTTGATTCACCCTTTTGCTTATAGAAAGGGACCCAAACTAGTTTGGGTTCCTAAGACTAACCCCTGATTTCCTTTTGTAGGTCCAAGTGAAAGGNACTTCATTTGACTTTTATTACTCTGTACTTGACTTTTTCCCAGGCTTAATTTTTCTTCAATCTTCTCTGCCTTCTTTATATATACTTGTGTATATTATATAGTCCCCCAAGTGTTTGAGTGTTGAAGTATGAAGCCTCGAGCACTTGATAGTTTCTCTCATTTGGTCCTTTTCCTGAAAAGGAAATACATACGGGACTCGGAGGTACGATTATAGATGAAGACTGCTTAACCCGTTTAAATTTCTATCAGAATAATTGTAACCCTGGGCTAGGAATTTTAGTTTATTCCATTTTGCCTTACAGGTCGTGACTCATCATTTAGTACGGGTTAGCGTTTTGCCTATCATCTAAAATTGTTAATAAAATTAAAAATTAAAAACAATATAATTTAACATGGTGATACCTGACCGTGGGTTTTTCCTTAGAAGTAGTATCTCTTCAAATGAACTGCATTCCAATGCGAAGGAAGCACCTTCCCGTCCATTGTTTCCAACTCGTATGCTCCTTTTCCTGCAATATCTCGAACTCTGTAGGGTCCTTCCCAGGTTGGACTTAGTTTACCCGCGTTGGCCGCCTTTGTAGATTGAAAACCTTTTTTAAGCACGAAGTCCCCAGTTTTGAAGTATCGCAGTCGTGCTTTCCTGTTGTAGTATCGTTCGATCACTTGCTTTTGTGCTGCCATTCTTATTAATGCGGCTTCTCTCTTGCCTTCCAGTAGATCCAAATTGACCCGCATCTCTTCATCATTAGACTCTTGTGTTGCTTGTGAGAATCTTGTACTCGGTTCTCCTATTTCAACTGGGATTATTGCTTCAGCTCCATAAACTAAAGAGAAAGGAGTTTCACCTGTGCTCGTATTTGTTGTCGTGCGATATGCCCATAAAACTCCGGGTAACACTTTAGGCCAATTACCCTTTGATTCCTCTAAACGTTTCTTCAAATTGTTGATTATGACTTTGTTCGTTGATTCTGCTTGCCCATTGCCTACTGGGTGATAAGGTGTAGATGTGATTCTCTTGATTTGCCAGCTCTCAAAAAACTCAGTGACTTGAGCTCCGATAAATTGAGGGCCATTGTCGCATACAATCTCCTTTGGTACACCAAATCGGCAGATGATATTACGCCAAATGAAGTCTTTGACCTCCTTTTCTCGTGCCTGTTTAAATGCTCCTGCCTCTACCCATTTAGTGAAGTAATCAGTAAGTACGAGCAAAAATTTTACCTGTCCTTTTGCTTGTGGTAATGGACCCACGATATCCATTCCCCACTTCATGAATGGCCATGGTGATATGACCGGATGTAACAACTCCGCAGGTCTATGCATGTTGTTACTATACCTTTGACATTTATCACATTTAGCTACAAAACTTTCCGCTTCTTCCTCCATTTTAGGCCAGTAATATCCTACTCTAATCAAGGTTCTTACCAGTGATCTTCCTCCTACGTGATTCCTGCAATGCCCCTCATGTATTTCCCTCATTACATACTCCGTTTGAGAAGGTCCAAGGCATCTTGCTAATGGACCACCGAACATCTTACGATAAAGATTCCCTTGTTTTAAACAGTAACGAGCAGCCTTTTTTCGAAGTGCATGCACTTGCTTCTTGTCATTAGGGACGGTACCATACTGTAAAAAAATAACAATTTCGTTTCTCCAATCCCAAGTTAAATTATTAAAATTTACCTCATTCTTATCTGGATCGAGAACTGAATGAAATAAATGTATAACTGTAGTATTTGCATCTTTTGCTACATCAGCCGCGGATGCGAGATTAGCTAAGGCTCTGCTTCAATATTTTCATCCCTCGATATCTGTATGACCTTCCAAGTTTGGAATTGCTTTATCAGTTCCCGTACCTTTTCCAAGTACTGTTGCATCCTTGCTTCCCTAGCTGTGTAAGTCCCCAGCATTTGATTAACCACGAGCTGCGAGTCACTCTTGATCACTACTTGATTTATACCAAGTTCTCGTGCCAATTCTAAACCTGCAATCACAACTTCATACTCCGCTTCATTGTTAGTTACGGAATGACATTTAATAGCTTGCCTAATAGTTTCACCTGTAGGTGGTACTAAAACAATTCCTAATCCTGCACCTTTTACGTTAGATGAGCCATCAGTAAATAAGGTCCATGTTCCTGGATTAGCCCCATTAAGTACTTGTACTTCTTTTTCTGCTTCTAATTGCATCTCTTGGCTAAAGTCAGCGACGAAATCAACTAATATCTGTGATTTTATTGTTGTTCTAGGTAAGTACGTGATTTCATATTCACTTAGCTCTATGGCCCATTTAGCTAACCTTCCTGACAATTCATGTTTATGCAATATATTACGTAGGGGTATGCAGTCACTACAACAATGGGATGACATTGAAACTAAGGTCTTAACTTCCTATATGCCATGATTAGAGCAAGTGCTAATTTTTCCAATTGTGGATACCGTGTCTCTGTATCTAACAAAGATTTACTAACATAATAGATAGGAGATTGTTTACCCTGCTCTTCTCGAACAAAAACCACGCTTACCGCAACTTCTGAAACAGCAAGGTAGATGAAAAGTTTCTCCCCAGCCTTGGGTTTTGCTAGCAAAGGTGGATTTGACAAGTATATTTTTAAATCCCTAAGTGCTTGTTAACATTCCTCATCCCATTCAAAATGATCCTGCTTCTTATGAGCCGAGAATAATTTAAAACATTTTTCCGATGATTTAGAAATGAACCTTCCCAAAGCTGCGATTCTTCTTGTTAGTCTTTGAACCTCTTTCTTGTTGGAAAGTATATCAGGAATTTCTTCAATGGCCTTAATCTGTGCAGGATTCACTTCAATACCACGGTTAGAAACAAGAAAACCTAAAAACTTACCTGATGCCACACCAAATGCACATTTTTCTGGATTCAACTCCATATTATATTTTCGTAAAATTTTAAACGTATCAGATAGGTGCGATTTATGATCTTCTGAATGTTGAGTCTTAACTAGCATATCATCTATATATACTTCCATGGTTTTACCTAAATGTTCTTGAAACATTTGGGTGACCAACCTTTGATACGTTATAAAAGAAGTTTTTTCTTCATCTCCTGGATCCATCTTGATTTGATTATAGCCTGAATATACATCTAAAAAACATAATAGCTCATGCCCTGCAGTAGCATCAATTAACTGATCTATGTGCGGTAAAGGAAAGGAATCTTTTGGTCAGGCTTTATTAAGGTCTGTGTAATCTACATAGACTCGCCACTTACCGTTCTTCTTAGGAACCACAATAGTATTAGCTAACCAGTTAGGATATTTTACCTCATGAATTGAACCAATTTTTAGCAATTTTTGAACTTCCTCTTGAATCACCTTATTTTTGAAAGTTCCTTGCTTTCTTTTCTTTTACTTGACGGGAGGATATGATGGATCTTCATTCAACTTATGAGTCATGACTTCCGGTGGTATCCCTGTCATGTCAGAATGGGACCAAGCAAAACAATCTGCATTAGCTTTTAAAAATTCAATCAATTTACGTTTTACCTCCAGGCTAAGATTAGCTCCTATGTACACTTTTCTCTCGGGACAATGTATAAATAACACCACGGCCTCTAGCTCTTCTATCGTTGTTTTGATGTTCTCGTTGTCCTCCGGTTCTTGAATGGTATCAGGTCTCGAATTCAGATCTGTTTGCTTTTGCTCAGGTGAGGTTGACTCCGTGTTACCCTTACCTAAATTCTGTAATTGCTATTTGTCTCACCCTTAACAGTTGAATCTGCAACGAAATTGATGCTTCTAGATGTTTGTTGATCGCCTCTGATTTGGCATATTCCCCATGGAGATGGGAATTTAATAACTTGATGTAAAGTTGAAGGAACAGCTTCCATGTCATGAATCCATGGCCTCCCAAGAATCATATTGTAAGCCATTTCCATATCTACAACTTGAAATTTGGTATCTTTAACGACGCCTTCTGCGAATGTGGTAAGTATTGCCTCCCCTTTTGTTACAACACTAGAGTTATCAAATCCCGACAAAGTATGCACCTTTGGGATTAATTTATCCTCCGTTTGCATCTCGCGCAATACCCGTATTAAAACAATATTTACAGAACTACCTGGATCAACCAAAACTCGTTTCACGTTAGTGTCATGTACAAGTAAAGATATTACCAGTGCGTCGTTATGCGGAGTTATGAGTCCCTCGGCGTCTGCGTTGTTGAATATAACATTCTCCTCTTCCAGTACATGTCGAGGCCGCTTCCCGCGGGTAATTGTACTTTTGAAACCTTTTTATATGATACATCATTGATCTCTTCACCTTCACTTATAACGTTGATAGTTCTCTTGGGCGAAGGTGGTTTGGAGGCTCCTGTCTGTTCTTCATGTATGCTTGTTTACCTTTCTCACTGAACAACTCAGTAAGATACCCCTGTTTTAACAAATGATCAACTTCACCTTGTAGAAACCTGCAATCTGCTGTTTTATGCCCATGATCGTTATGAAATTCGCACCAATGATCAGGGTTTCGTCTGTTCGGATTTGATCGCATTTCCTTTGGCCATCGTACCTTATCTCCCATGCTCCTTAAAACAGCCACGAGTTCAGAGGTGCTTACATTGAAGTTGTAACCACCGAACCTTGCCTTTAGACTTCCATCATCGTCTCGTGACCCGCGTGTGTTTCGATCATTCCCGAACCTTGATGAGGAGCCTGATTCCCTGTTCCTAGGTTTGTGATCGTACCTTTGATTATCTTGTCTTGATCATGAGTCCTTTCCCGCAGGTCCCATGTATGGTTCGTACCTATTTTTACCGGATCTCTTTTCATTTTCCACACGCCTTGAGCTTACCTTTTCTTCTGTTTTATGTCGTAAAATAATGTCTTCTTCAATCCTCATCTTTGTACTGTATCTGTTGTAGACATCATTCCACGTTGTTGCTGGGAATTCTCTAAGGCTTTCTTTGAGTCGCCTCGTGGCTTCTGAACTCTTCTCATTCAAATTACTAGCAAAGGCTATGGCTGCCCAATTGTCAGGTACTCGTGGCAGCGTCATTCTTTCCCGTTGAAATCTATCTACAAACTCTCTAAGTAACTCTGAGTCTCCTTGCTTGATTTTGAAGATATCTTCCATTCGCTTTTCAACTTTTTGAGCTCCCGAGTGTGCTTTGATAAATAAATCTGCAAGCTCAGCAAACGAATTTATAGAATTTTCGGGTAAAAGAGAATACCATGTTAAGGCCCCCTTAGTGAGTGTTTTACCGAATTTCTTGACCAAGACCGACTCAATCTCTTGCTTAGTCAAATCATTGCCCTTGACACCTGTTGTGAATGCAGTAACGTGATCTCGTGGATCTGATGTACCATCATACTTTGGAATATCAGGCATCTTAAACTTCTTTGGAATTGGGAGGGGAGCAGCACTTGGCTTCCATGGTTGTTGGGAATATTTATCTATATCTACTCCCTTGATCACGGGCGGTACTCCAGGTATTTGCTCTATGCGTTCATTTTGCTCCTTAAGTTGTTTCTGCAAGGTTAGTACTAGATTTTGTAAATCAGAGTTAACTGGATTACCTGGGTCTCTCTCTTGTGTTTCACTAGGGGTTCCACCGCTGCCTGAATTAACCAATCCTGAACGAGGATTCTCCAAAGTGTTGTTGTTTGGAGTAGATGTGGGTGGAACAACAGGTAATTGGCTAACAAAAGCTTGAAGAGCTTTATTGACTTGAGAGGCAATAAGTTTTTGCAAAGCCTCATTCATGGTTTCAATATTTTCGAATTGAGCCTGTCCATCTGTGTGAGATCCATCAGGAGTGCCTTCACGAGACCGTCGTGGGGAGCCTCGTGGAGAACCTTGTGGAGAGCCTCGTGGAGAGTCTCCCTGAAGTTGTTGGATTGTTTGAATTTCTGGGTTTCCTTGAGTGTTGTCATTGTTGTTCGACATGATTGAAGCAATCAAGAAAATTAGGTTGAGATATACTTGATTATCAGATTCCCGGTAACGGAACCAATTTGTTTAACCAAAAATAAATAAGTTTTTAGTCAAAGCTAGAAATTAGAAGAATCGGGTTACTGATAATCAAAAAAGTAAATAAAGAAAGAAATTTTAGAATAACCAAGTATGAAAGCTGGTAAATCAAAGTATATTCCAATAGTCACCCCCCCTTACATTTGTTTGTTTCTCCCCTTTTTATAGCTCTTTTGGGATACGAGCCTTACCTTTGTCTTAATAATGATATTATGGGCAATTAATGACTTTAAATATTACGTTATACAATCATATACATTAAATACATATTTTCTAATGTTTTCAATAATTAATACTCATTAAATGCTGTATCTGGGCTCCTTTTTGTTGTCAGATTCATTCCTTTGATTCTTCACTATCTTTGAGTTTCAAATGTCTTGAATAGGTATGAGCGTTGAATTACTTGTATGATTGCTCGCAGCTCGCACCCCCTTCATTTAATTTACTCGTATCTAATGTTGCTCGTATCTGTTAACCAACCTTATTTCTTTGACTGTTTGACCAGTCTATATGTCATGACACGTCGCCATATACATAAATATAATTTTCCCCAATACAGTGGCGTTTTCTCAAAGAAAAAAAGAAGAAGTTATCATTAGTTATGTTTGCTCAACTGTATAGAGAAGCAGGAAGAGGCTAATGGATAAAAATTCTTATAAATTTATATGGAAAAAAAAATCAAAGACAATCAATGATAGAATGTCAGCCACTGCTTATGTGAGAATTGTTATATTTTGTACCAGGAACGGGTAAGAATTATTAATATAAATAAAGTCTGTTTATGGTAATTGAGCAGTATCTTTTAACAATTTTATATTGAGTATTGGTAATGTGACTTATGAAATAAGACTAACTATTACGTGAATTGTGTTAATTCTGCCATTTCTAAAAAAACAAGCAACCATATAACTTGGCAAAGCTGAAGAGGTGTTAACATATTTGTATAACCTAATTAAAAAAATTATTTTGTAGTGGACAAGTAACGTAAAAAAAACAAACAAACAAACAAACAAACAAACCTTACACGGAAGTTATTCTTTTGCGAACAAATCCTTGATTGCTATTAATTAATTTGCTAAACTGCTAATAAAACATTAGTCTAATCCCAAAAGCTAAGACCTTAAAATTGAGAGATGTGATTGGGATCAAGGGTGGCCACATATAACTATTGAAATAATTCTAGTTTCCATAACTTTGGGCCTTTACAATAATCTCAAATTAGTGTAGATAAATAACTTGAACATTGTAGCTTGCTTTAAGCGCGATTAATAAATCACCGTGACTATGGGTACGGTTCCCGTGGCATAATCACGATACGTAAATTCCGATTCGAGTGCGCTCACGCGACTTGACCACAACTTCAAATTATAATAATAAACATGTTGTAAATCGCGGGTGCGTTTCACGTGGTGCGGTTTGAAGTGTGTACCAAAAAGACAAGTATAGGATATTGTAGCTTGTTCAAAACTCCATAAATACTAAAAAGTGATTAAGTACAAATAATTGAGAGCGGTAAAGAGTAAAATGCACAATAGGTCTAAAACATGTAATAAATCAAATAATTAGGCCAAATATTAATTGTTAAGCGACCATGCTAAAACTATGAAACTCGAGAATGTCTCACACCTTCTCCCGGGTTAACAGAGTTTCTTACCCGGTCTTCTATGTTAGTGGACCATAAATAGAGTCAATTTCGTCGATTTGGGATTTTAAAATAAAATCGGTGACTTGGGACACCATAATAATTATTCGAAGTGGCGACTCTAAATTAAATAAATAATCCTATTTCGAATAATGTCACTTTAATTGAAAAAACTCCAATATCCTCGTAAAAAAGAAGTGTGACAGTCTTTATCCATGAACAATCAGCAAATAGATGTATCCTTAGTAAGAAGTTTGCCGTGCATTGCTATTCATGTATTGATCCTGTGCTTTGGTTGGGTTATTGTTGTTTCAAATGAGTTCAGCCCCCCTCAATCTATTTTGAAGCCCCAATAACTCATAATAACTGCTTGTAATTAGGGGTGGGCATTGTTTGAGCAAATTCAAAATCCAATGGAAATCCGAATTTTTTGGGTTTTTATTTTGGATTTTCGGATTTGGGATTTAATTTTTAAATTTTTTGGATTTTAGATTAGATATTGGATTTGGTACTTCAGATTTTTGGATATCCGAAACTCCGAAATTTTTATGGTTTATTTAGTCATTATCCATATCCTAATAGTAATAAGTTAAATTCCATACCCGTTAGATATTATCTCATATATTTGATATTAATTACTAAGTTACTGTAAAAATACTTTTTATTTGGACATCCATTTTACTATTGCTACTTCTTATATGCCGTATTAATGTCTATATTGTATTTTTTTAATAATAATTTTATTACTTGAATACTTTATTTGGATGATTGCGGGCACGAACGAGGAACTTTTCAGGCAATTTAACATGAGTACTTCATTTGAATTACTTAAAAAATTCGATCCAATCTGAACTTATTTAGATTGAATTTTGATTGTCATTTCTTCAATCCGAATATTAAAAATCCAAACTGAAATTCTCATATCCAATTAAAACTACCCGAATGCCCACCCTTACTTGTAATTGAATATTTCCTATCATGAGTCGGTTAAAAGGGCAGCCCGATGCACTAAACCTTTGTCACGACCCTAAACTCAAACCCGTCGTGACGGTGCCTATCAATAGTACTAGGCCAGCCAACTTCCACAATGCTACCATAATTCATTAGAAGTTATGCCAAAGACATCATGTTTAGCAGAATTTCATAGTAGAAAACAAGAGTTGAACTCAAAAGAAACAGAAATGCGGAAATAAGCCCCAAACATCGGGGTGTCACTGAGTCATGAGCCACAACTACAATTGTTCTGATAATAATAAGACTAACATAGTCTGGGAAACAAGTCCGAAATACGACTACGGGGAAGATAGAGAAGAAGAAAAGTAGGGTTGCGGTCGCCAAGCAGCTACCTTACTATCTCTAGTGATCAGCAACAGAAAAATAATCAGCAGCCGCTACCGTGCTAAGAGATACCTGGATCTGCACACAAGGTGCAGGGGGTAACGTGAGTACACCAACTCAATAAGTAACGAGTCCAAACTATAGACTGAATGGTAGTGACGAACTCAATCTCAACAGATATAATAGAAACAACGTACAGAAAGCGTAGTCATGCTTTCAGTTAAATAGAAAGCTCAAAGTAATAAGGTAAATACAGATCTGCACAGTTAAAAATATATAACTCAACTATCTTTACATGCCAATACACTGACTGTAAGAAAAGCACAACGTATTCCCACTCTTAAGTGCTCAGCTACTCGGTACTAAATATGGCCATCCGGCTTGGAAATCTATTCCGGAATATATATAACACTGACTGTAAGTCACTCAGTACCGAGGAAAAAGGGCTATCCAACCCTGAGAAGAAATCCATCTCCAGGTATATATATAAACTCTCGACTACTCGGTACCGTATATGGCCATTCGGCCCAGGGAAATCCATCCCGTAACATACTCATCATTGACGATAAGTCATCCGATACCAAGGAACAAGGGTAATCCAATTTGGAGAAATCCATCTCCACATATCAATACTTAGGACAAATCAATGTCCAGGGAAATACATCCCTTAATAATATCATCCGCGCTTACTGTGGGTGTGCAAATTCCAGTGAGGCTCCTATGGCCCAAGAGCTATCGTAATCAATATAACTGTTGTGCCGTGCAGCTCGACCCCATAACTGTCACTCATAATCAGGCTCTCGGCCTCACTCATTCATTGTCGCGCCCCCTTTTTCTCGCAAAATCGGGTTTATGACATTTGAGAGACAACTCGTTCCTTTTGGGAACTGGGTTTGCATTTTTGAAGAGTCGCCACCTAATGATTAAGGTGCATTAGGACACCAATAGAGATTCAATTCTAAGTTCTACTTGAATAACCAGAGATAGGGTAAGGGTTTGACATTATCCTAAGGGGAAGGTGTTAGGCACCCCTCAGGATCCACTAGTGTGGTTCCCGGCCAGACAGTTATTGTGAATATGAGGTGCAATTAACATATAAGCAGATAAGGCTCAAATAAGAGGGGATTTCAACACATAAAAGAAAGAACATTTTTTTTTGAAAGAAGAGTTTTTAAAAAAAAGAAAGAGTTTGCAAAAGAAAGAGGTCCTAGGTTTGTATTTAATATGGATCACATCAATGCAATACCCGGTAATCACTCCTCAAGAGAGGGGCTACACATGGTATTAATGCACCGGTCATTATATCCATATCTACCCTTCCCACCCGTTAAGGTATTAAAGCGCGGATTGGTCTCGATTACTTATTGCATGCTATTACCCGTCCCATTCCTATCAGTCCCGGAGGCGCTTAGGACTACTAATCCTAAAAGGGAGGGATATTAGGCTTATTTAAAGTTTCAAAGGTAAAAATTCTAAGGCGGCATACAAAACATATAAAGACTGCAGATTAAAGGGGAAACACATAAACACATAAGGCTCAAGTATACCTCCTCCAAACAAAACAATGCCATAGCACGACTTAAACAAATGAGTAAGGTTTGATTCTAAAAAAAATAGTTGAGAGAAAAGGAGATTGTGGTATTGCAGCGGGCCTGGCTTATTACATGACTCAGTTAGGAAACAGAATCGGGCCTACCTGCTGATTGTAACAAATAACAGAGGCGAGTTCAGTTTTATTTATACTGCCTAAGGTTTGCCTAAGTGTTCAAGCGAGGTCCTATAGGCATAGTATCTACTTAATTCTGAATGATGAAATAATAAAACTAAAAACGAAATGCTCGAAATCCTATAAGCATGCTTGCTAGACCTCGTTAGATGAGGGAATTAGATTATAAAAAAATCAGAATAGGCGAAATTAAATTAGACCGGTTACAGATTCTGCAGGTGATAGTGTCTGATTTTAATCCCTAGGAGCATGGTATCTAACATTGACTGTGAACAAAGCGTATCAGATCTGTTTAAGAATCCCTATAGGCATGATTTCTATTCGTTATTGATTTTAACACGTTACTGGATTATAAACACTTGGGCCCTAAAACATGATGTCTAAACGTGCAGAATTTTAGATAATCCCTATAGGCAGGTTATCTAGATGTGAAGTTAAACATGCAAAATAAATCTCTATAGGCATTGATGTCTAAGGTGCAGAATCAAAATACCCTATAGGCATGGTTTCTAAATGCAGTTTGAATATGCAGAAATTTAAAATATCCTATAGGCATGGTTTCTACCCTTGACATGCATAAATACCCAACCCTTTTCACTAGCCAGCCCCAATCGTTTATTACAAATTATTACAAACCAGGAATATTAAATTACATCAATATATATAAAAATACAACTAGAGGAGGCCCGATTCTTGGTTCCTCCCTGAGCTATAGAATAACTGCCTTAAGATGCCATTGCTTCAAAGCCTTTCTCAAACTTGAGTGTGTCAGAATTCCCTAGAGCCTCAATAGGACCCCGGGCAGTGCTCACACCCAAATTACATCACCAGAATAGGGACAAGTGCAGTGTGGAAATGTCAGCCCTCATGTGTCCAAGTTCAAAGGGAGCTCATGGGTCCCAAGGCAAGGCTCACATGAAGGGGCAGGACTTAAGTCTAAGAGAGAGTGGAAGTGCAGAAACTGAGTTTTAAAAGCTGAGGGACCAAAGAAGAGGGAACGCGTGATGGGAGACAGTCATTAATACTTTAAAGAGTTGATAATTTCACACCAAAGGGGCAGGGGATTGGAAATTCAATGCAATGGCCCATATACTTAGGCATAGTCAATTCTGGGCATGCACAACAATAGGGGTGCTGTCATGCTTGTAAATCAACCAGAACACACAACATATAAGGGTGACATGGAGGTTATGATCCTAGGAGGACCAAGTTTGAGTCATGCTTAGCAATATTCGATGTTGTCATGCCCCAAACAAACCATAAGTATCAAACACATTGGGGTATGGATTTAGAATTCATAATGCATTGATTCAGAACAGGAGAAAAGAAATTACAGCATGCTAAACAGAGGTACTGAAATAGATACAGGCAGTAGGCAGACAAGAATGCAAGAACATTAAGTAAACATGTTGTTGTTGATGCTGAAAACTTAATTAGAACATACCAGTTCAAAGAAAAAAAATGTAGTAAAGAAAAGTAGCAGGACTTCGAAATATAGCTTTGGCTTTCAACCAGCTAAACAGGCCACAGTACAAATAGTAAAGCAAGAGAGAGTGTTTTGAGTGTAAGTGTGAGTTCAAAACTAAAAAAAATGTTCGTCCGTTTGTGAAAGACTTAGGGTATTTATAGTTGAAAGTAGGTAGTTAAGGTAAAAATCATAGTAGTATAATATTAAGAACTCAGAATCAATCAATTAGATAATCAAGGAAGTACTCCCTTAAGTTAAGGGAACCAAGATCAAACGGAAAGATTCAGTACCATATAAGGCAAGAAGAAAAATCAGTGCATGATTAAATAAGGAAGGAGTCAAGGTTCAGTAGGCATAGAGTAGTCAATAAGGACCAAATTCAGAAAAACCCAATTAAGGAAAGGCCCAGTAAAAACAAGGTACTATAGCAGATAAGGTAATGAAATCAGTCGATTTAAACAGACGAGTAGAATTCTAGGGCTTTGAAAGAAAATCTTTCAATTACCAACAATTAAGGAAAATCAGAATCAATCATGGGAAGTCATGGTCCTATATTTTCAACATATAAATAGAGGTGAAATAAACAAGAGTAGTAAACAGAGTCAGCCATATAGACAGTGTCACACCTCCTTTTTCACTACACCCCTGGAAGGGTATAATAAGGGAGTTATTTCCAACTTGAAGTGACAATCGAAACGGGATTATTTTATTTAAAGATTCAGAGTCGCCACTTCGGAGACTTATGGTGTCCCAAGTCACCGGTTCAAATCCCGAATCGAGGAAAGGGTTGACTCTATATTACAGTCCGCGATCCAGAAATCCGGGTAAGGAATTCTGTTAACCCGGGAGAAGGTGTTAGGCATTCCCGAGTTCCGTGGTTCTAGCACGGTCGCTCAAATGTTATAAATGGCCTATTATATGATTTTAGTACATGTTTTAGTCTATGGTGCAATTTTAAACCTTGAACCGCATTTATTCATTTTTTAAAGAAAATTGCAACGTCATTTAAAATATGTCTTGAACCACATCACATAAATGCACCGACAGTCCGTAACACATTTTAGATAACATTGTTGAGATTTGGATTTGGGCCACATAAATGTGCACTCGAGTTTAGGAAGGTAAATTATTAAAATAACGCGCCTAAAGCAACTACGTGTTTGCAATTTTGCGAGGGCCATGAGAATTTGCTAAATGGCACGCCCCGAATTCTAAGGATAAACTAGATTAATTAAACGAGGGCCATGCAATTAAAGGTTTTATTTGGCACGGCACGCCTCAAGTTTCTTTTAAAGGACATGACTAGTTACTTAAAGAACGTAAAGGGGTTCCTATTTATTTTTGCGCCAAACTTATGTTAATGGTTTAATAAAACAAAGAAAAAGCTCGCCCATGTCTGATTGCTGAATGGCCCAGTTAATAAAAATCATGTTCAGCTACCCATTGTTGTGGGCTTTGCTGGGCTCAGGGTTAACCCAATTTTAGAGTCCTGGAACTACCACAAACTGGACTCAATATCGAGCTTTTGCAGCGTGCAAGCAGGGATTGGCACAACAGATAATTAATCGCGGAACCAACATATATGTAACAATTTTAAATCATCTTTCAGTGGACAATTACAAGAAGCTTTAGCAATGTCATGATTTGAAAATAATTAGAAGTCTAATTATTGGGGAACTATACAACATATGACTCCGAATTTCGAAGCCCTCAATTAACTTGAAGTACTGATTGGAATTTGAACCTTAATTAAACCTCACATCAACATAACTTAAAGGATTAAATAGCCAAGATCTTGAAATAACCAGATATGTTCAGTTAACTCGTTTCAATACTGACAGTATCCAAACAATTAAAAACTGAATCTCAAAAATCACCTAAGTTTTCAACAAGGCCCAGGTATTTCACACTTGTCAAAGATAGATGTAGAAATACAAAGCATGCTTGTTATCCAAATCTTAATTTCTTTAATGCTACATCAACAAGTCAGTTTCATTTCCAAAACAAAACCATTATGTCCCAACACCTCACAGAAATTCCTATCAGCATATGAAACATCAATCATTTTTCCCTTTGAGCCTCGTTAGCACCATCTCAAACACAAAATTACTACCGAGCACACCTACTTACTTCATCCAAGGTTAAAATACATTTGAGACATATTAAACTTGATTGAGTCCCATACATAACATTCCATCAGTCCCGAACCAAATACAATTTAAAGATCTGGACTACTTAGAATAGAGACTAACTATCATACACAATGAATCAGGTAACTAAGGCAAACATCATGTAAACATACTACAGATAAAACTATTGTCATTCTTTCAACTTTATTTTCATTTCCATCTTCAAATTGGACCTCACATTGGGTAGAGTTCAGGAAAAATGTACCTGGGAAATAAAGGAAAGCAAAAAGGAATGAGGAAGCAGTAACAAACAGCAGCTAAACCAATTCAACCCTCAGTGATGTAACAGTAACCTCAGAAATTAGAACAACTTCAAATCAGAACTTTTCAAAACCAAAATCAGGCCATTTTTCAACCAAAAATGCAGAATCTAAGCCCCATATGAATCAGAGATAACTTCAGAAGAAAAAGAACCTCAAGAATGAAATCAGAAATCAATGGAACCGTGAAATTTTTATGGAAATTTTTAGCCGTTTTGGTTTTTCTGAATTTTTTATCCAGTCAGATCTCTCCTTAAAAATTCAGTATATGGGGCTTTTATACAGGGGTGTTAGGGCAGCAGTAAAGATTTTAGAATTTGCTCTTTAATCCTTTTTCAATTTCTATTTTTGCTGTTTTGCCCTTAACTTAAAGATCATCCCTTCACATAAGCTCCCCAACACAGCTTCTAGGAAGCTTCCCTGGGCAGTTACATAAGATTCCCCTACTTAAAAAACCTGAATTACCCTTTAAGCCTAGGTGATTTACCCTCAAAACCAACTTGGGTCAAGTTGACCCAAGACTCAAATCCAAACCCTGGGCCTGGGCTTTGCAAAAAAAAAATACCTCATATTGAATCTCTTTCTAGGGTTTCTGACTTCAAAACCCAATTTCAATCAGGCTTCATGAAATTAATGGACCAGGCAGAATTTTCCAAGACAAACAATTCAGATTTCCTATCTCTGAAAACCAAAAAAATGAAATAATACCACAGAACAAAGAAATAAAAATGTGAACTACCAAACTTCAGAACTAATTCAAAACAAAAAACAAAATAAACAAATAAAAGATAATAGAGAAAACAGCCGAGATGAAGTAGGAAGAGAATGAAATTGGAACCAAACGAAAAAGAGGATGAAAGGAGAAATAGAGTACCTAAACCAGAAGTGGATGAACCAAAGTCTTGAATGAACTTCCAATGCTTTCCGATTTAAGACGAAAAAGAGTGTTAGTCGGTTTGTTCTTGTGAGAACAAACACCTAGCACTCATTTTGGCCCAAATCAAACTTCGAAAGTGAGAAAACAAACAAAACCAGACCGCTTTAAAGGAGGAATCGAAGGCAGGGGTAAGTCTAGGGTTTCGTTTCTTGATCTGAAATTAAAGCGAATTGAAAAGGATTCATGGGAAATTTGTTGTGGTTTAATGTTAAAGGGTTTATGGAGAGTGTGTGGTAAAGTTTTGGGAAGATTTGGAGGTGGAACACCTGTGACTATGGCGGATTAGGTTGAGATGGAGGAGACGAAGTGCAGGGGCGTTTTGGGTGAACTGAATGGTCTCTGAGGTATTTCGGACATTCTTAAACGAGAATGGGGATGGGTTCTGGATCGTTGGATAAAACAAGAGGAAGGGCCAGGATTTGTTAAGGCTAACAGAACTCGAAACGACGTAGTTCCACCCCCTTACTACGTCGTTTCAAAGGCCTGGGTGACTGACTACTTGGACCGGGTAAAATAGCGGGTTTTGGGCCAATTTGACGGGTTAATGGAAGGGAAGTGATTTGAGCCTGATGGATATCACACCTCCTTTTTACACACCTACCCCGAAGGATAATGTATAAAGGGAGTTTTTCCATTTAAAGTGACATTATTCGAAATGGGATTATTTATTTATTTTTAGAGTCGCCACTTGGGATAGGATTGACTTTTGGTGTCCCAAGTCACCGGTTTTTAACTTAAATCCAAAATCGAGGAAAATTTTCGACTTCCCAATTGGAGTCTGCGAACCAGAAATTCTGAGTAAGGAATTCTGTTGACCCGAGGGAAGGTGTTAGGCACCCCCGGATCCCGTGGTTCTAGCACTGTCGCTTAAATTATTATAAATGGCTAAAATCTGAAATTTTTTACATGTTCAAACCTATAGTGCAAGTTTACACTTTTTACCGCTTTTAATTATTTTAAAAGAAGATTGAACGTCGTTTAAAATATGTCTTTGGATCGCGTCACATGAAATGCACCCGCCATCCGAAACATATTTTATTCAACGTTATTAAGATTTGAATTTGGGTCACATGAAATGCACACCCGAGTTTAGGAAGGTAATTTTTAAAATAGCGCGCCTAAAGCAACTACACACTTTCAACTTTGCGAGGGCCATGGAAAATTCAACTAATGGCACACCTCGATTCTAATTTCAATGGGTTTTATTATTCGAAATTGTTATAATCGGGTTACATGAAATGCACCTCCGAACCTTAGTCGAGGTACCAATAACATAAGCTCGATTCAACGTCTTAAAGGAACGCCATTAAGATTAAAAGGTCCAGTAACAAATAGAAGCCCAGAACCAAGTTTCTCAACCTACTTGGTGAAATACTCATCATCAATTCTCTCCCGAAACATTGACCTTCTCGTCCATCAACAGGAAAGTAACACACTTAACCAAAAAGCTAATGAAGCCTAACACTTAACAGAGATATCATTTCATGGTGCAAACATGTTATTGAACACGTCCTCAAGAGGTCGATTCTGCTATTATTGTATGTCCTTTCTATGTAATAAGTATAATTTTAACACGTTAATGAGTAAGCATAGAAACTCAAACATCAAAGCAGATAGCATAAGGCTGGAGCAAAATACTAACAATAAAGCGTTTCATTTCTCGAAAAACAAAACAAAAAATTCTGTACCATGGATAACTAGTAGAACACCAGTAACAAGGTAATACCTGGATTTTAAGCGCAAATGGACCTTGATTTACACAGATCCTTCTATATATGAAAATATCTCTAACACAAAGGGGAAAGTTCGGCAAGAACTCATCGGGAAACAAAGGACTCGTCGGCGCCGGAAACTCGACAATGTACGGGATGAAAACGAGCCATTTGTGACTGCTTTTACTGGTTATTGGGGTCAATTTTGAACAAATCTCATGGTTGTTGCTGGGTGCCAATTTGGATGTGTTCTATATGTGTTCGTTGCTCATTTTTTTGTTTATGTTCGCCGGAAATGGTGGTGTTGAGAGGAGATCGTGCTGGCGTTGGTTGTTGCAGGTTTTGTTTTGGAGATGAAGATCGCTGGAGGAGACCGCTGGTTGGTGAAGTCTGTTGAAGGGCTGGGGTTTCGCTGATGTTTTGGAGGAGCAGCGGTTGCTGCTCTTGTGTGTGTGCTAGGGTTTTCTTGTGTCTCAATGAAGAAGAAGATGAGATTCAGATGGAGGTCGTGAATTGCGGCTGATTGGTGTGTTTTTTGTGTGTTTATATTTTAGGTGTAGGTACTATTATATTGTGACGACCCAAAGGGTCATCACCTGTTTCCTCATTCGTTCCGTGCTTCCGAGTCCTTGGAAACCTCATTTTTTTTTACTTGCCTCGATTTGCGAGCGCAGTCCGGGCGCGTAGCCGGAAAGCTTTTATGTTGAAATATGTGAATTCCGTGAAAAATTTGAAGAATTTTGATATTAATATGATTAAAGTTGACTTCGGTCAATATTTTTTGTAAACGGACCCGGACCCGAGATTTGACGGTCCCGGATGGTCCGTAGAAAAATAGGGACTCGGGCATGTGCCCGGAGTCGAATTCCGAGGTCTAGAGCCCGAGGAAAGAATTTTTCTGTGAAATTGTTTTTCTGAAATTAATAAGGAAAATGGAAATGAAAATTTATTAAAAGACTGTGGTATCGGGCTCGTATTTTGGTTCCGACGCCCCGCACAAGTCTTATATATTGTTTAAGCGCTTTCTGTAAAGTTTGGTCGAAATCGGACGTCGTTTGACGTGTTTCGGACCTAAATATCTAAAGTTTGAAGTTTATGAAGTTTGAAAGGAAAATGATGAATTTGAGGCTTGATTCAATGATTTTGATGTTATTTTGGCAATTTGATCGCTCGAGTAAGTTCGTAGGATGTTATTGAGTTAGTGTGTGTGATTGGTTAGGAGCCCCGAGGGCTCGGGAGTGAATTGGAGGTGGTTCGGGGTGTTTTTGCACTTAGGATGATATCAGATTTTCTGCAATTTTTACACAGGGATTTCCTTCTTCGCGATCGCGCTCTTCCCCACGCGATCGCATAGAGCTGAGTCGTCCTTCTTCGCGATCGCGCTCTTCCCCACGCGATCGCATAGAACTGAGTCGTCTTCCTTCGCGATCGCGTCTCGAACCACGGTATCGCGTAAGCCAAATCCTTGGACCCCCAGTAGTTCTTCTACGCGATCGCGTAACCCTCCACGCGATCGCGATGACCAGTCAGTGGTACCCTTCGCGATCGCATCCCTGTTTCCGCGCGTAGGGCAATTTTGCCCAGCGAATTTTTAAAAAAAAAACAGTAACAGTAGCTACGGGTTTTATCACAAAAATACACGAGTTCTTCTTCTCCACAGCCCCTAGGCGACTTGTAGAGCGATTCTTCACCAAACATTCTTGGGCAAGTGTTATCTAACTTGTTTCCTTCGATTTCCTTCATTAATTAGTGAATTCCTAGCCCTAAAAACATGAAATCAAGGTAGAAATTATGGGTTTTGGGTAGAGTTAGGGTTTTGAGAATTTTGGGTGATTCAACCTCAATTTGGGGTCGAATCTTAAAACAAATTATATCTTTGTACTCGTAGGGTTATGGGTGATTGAGTTTTGGTCCGAGCCTCGAGTATGGACCATGTGGGCCCGGTGTCTAATTTCGGGATTTTTGGAATAATGCTAGGAAATACATATCTAGGCTATGGGATGTTACCATTGAGTCTTTATTGACATTATTAAATTGATTATGCCTAGATATCACTGAATTGGAGGTTGAATCACGAGGTAAAGCAATAGTTGAGGATTAAGCGGATCTCCAGGCTTTGAGGTAAGTGTTTGGTTTAACCCTAGCTTGAGGGAATAGGAGTTGAGTCTTGTTGCTAATTGCTATGTGGTCGAGTACGATGTATAGGCATGGTGACGAGTATCTATACATTGGTGTCTAGCATGACCGTGAGTCCTTATAATGTGATTATCATGAACTGATTGTGAATTCCATGTTTATTGGAGTATTTCTATATGTTGTGAATAACATGTGCACGGTAATATGATCATTTGATTTCCTGGGAGCATAGGCTCGAATTGTGATACGAATATTGAAAGTATGTGAAATGACTTGTTTCATTGAGGAGCGTCGGCTCCAGTTGTAGAACGAATTGTGACAGTACAAGTGATAATTGAACCTCTAGAGCCTTTACTCGAGTTGTGAAGAGAAGAGATCATTATGTTGCCCCCTTGACGGGCTATTGTTGGGTTGTGATTCCTCTGCATTGTGTTCTTGACGGATACTAGGGTCGCTTAGGTTAATGTTTCCTTGTGTCGTGGGATGACTATAGTTATAGTTGAGATGGTTAAGTAACGTAATAGGCTAGCTATCAATGGGGTGATTAGGTGAGGTAATCGGATAGATATAGCTGAGATGGTGAAGTGTGGTAATAGGTTGGTTATAGCTGCGGTGGTTAGATGTTGGAACTAATGTGGTTATAGTAATCCCTTGCCGGAATATTTGAGATGATGTTTTGTCCCCTTACTGGGAAGTCGTTATATTGTTGTTTGTGACGGAATATGAGATAAGAAATTTCTTGGAGCTTGGGCTCCAGTGATATCGTGAGATAAGAAAAGTAAGAAAGAGAAAGCGTTGCTGATTATTCCCTTGCCGGGACGTTTGGTTGAACTTGTTGGACTCTTTCCCTTGCCGGGATGTTTGTCAAATATTTGCTTATTTTTATGCCCCTTAATTGTGACTGTTGTTTGGGGAGTCGGACCGCAACAATAATATGTGAGGATCGGGTTGCGCGCCGCAACAATGATATTGAGGATCGGGTTGCACGCCGCAACAATAACATGTGAGGATCGGGTTGCGCGCCGCAACAATGATACATGATAAATGATATGGGTCGGGTTGCACGCCGCAACAGTGGTATTGTGGAGCGGGTTGCACGCCGCAACAAATGGTAATTATGGAGCGGGTTGCACGCCGCAACAGTTATTGATGCCATGTGTTTATATCTGAGTATTGATTCCTTATTCATTGTGGATCTAAGCTGTTTAGTTGGTTACTCTTGATTACTGTTAATATTGTATCTCCCCATCGCATGTTTCCCCTCCCATGTTGTTAATTGCCTTGTATTCGATTTCCGCTGTATATTTATGACTGCACAGGTTTATGTGGTGTCCGGTCTAGCCTCGTCACTACTTCGCCGGGGTTAGGCTAGACACTTACCAGCACATGGGGTCGGTTGTGCTGATGCTACACTTCTGTGCATTTTTGCACAGGTCAAGGTTTTGAGGAGCAATAGTAGTACGGTAGCAGGATTTCATTTACGCGAGATTGAGGTAGCCTTGCAGGCGTCCGCAGGCCCGGCGTCTCTTCTCATTGTTTTCTTTTAGACTGTTGCCTCCTTGTTTCGAGACAGACAGCTGTTATATTTCTTTCAGACCTTTGTATTTAGTTTAGTCTTAGTGGTTCGTGAGTAATGTGACACCAAATCTTGGGTAGAGGTAGTTTTTTACTATTCCGCGTTTTAAATTCACCATTTTAAGACAGACTTCCGCTATTGTTCTTATTAGACTCCATATTTTATATTGATGTTATAAACTGTTAAATTAATTGTTTAGTAATGAAAAGGTAATTAAGTTGGCTTGCCTAGCTACCACGAGTAGGCGCCATCACGACTCTGATGGTGGGAAATCCGGGTCGTGACATATATAGGGGTAGAAATTAGGTTAGGGGTATGGGCCTAGGAACTATGGGCTAGGGATTTTGGGCCAAAGACTAAAAAAATGGACTATAAGATTTATAAAAACGGGATAAACCAACCTAAAGCTAATTCTTTCTTCTAAAATTATGTACAACTATAATATAAAAATATAGAACTAATTTTAATTAATTGATCTAAACTATAAAACATAAAACTATTATTTTTTTTTTCAAGATTATAAAATAAAGATGGGGTACTGTTTTTGTATTTTTTTTAAGATTAAAAATGACTATAAAATATTAATAAACCTATTTTTTTTGTAATTTTTCATTTTCTTGTAATAAAATAAAGTATTTGTAAAAATAAATTGAAATGTCGATATTAGGCCTAAACTAAATATTTACATGCTAAAATGGGTAAAATTTCGGGGAGGGTCAAAAATCACATGTCAACAGCTGCCCCTCTTTGACAGTAAATTCAAAAAGTTTTCAGACAAAGAATGACTAGACAGGTTTTTTGACCCGACCCTTATTTAGGGGAACCGAAAGCTAAAAGAAAGGAGAATGTGACCGAGCCATGGTATCTGAGCTACCTACATATCCTTGGCTATATAGGAATCAGGACACGTGTAGTTCAGAAGTGAATGAGGTGATGGGGTACCAAGGTTGAGAGCCGAGCGAGGTGCCGTTGAGGTTTCGGTCCGCGGTCCCGTTATTACATCAAAATCAAAAATGAAAAAGACTAACTTAAGCCTATCAGCTACTAGTTACAAGATTCCTATCTATAATTCTTCTGAAGCTTGATCTTGAGTCTTAGCTGATTTTGCTGTGGACTTCGATCTGAATCTTGATGCTCAAGTTGTAGGTGTTTACTTTTTCATGCAGCATTGGGTCAAAACAGGATCAACGGAGCTTGTGACTTCAATCAGATTTTGAGCCATCCGCGCCTCTGCCTGCTTCACATTTGAGTTCATTCTTTTTGTTCTTTTCTTCTTTTCTTGATTCTGGATTGAGATTTATCACACCTTGTGTCTTGAGGTCGACCTGCTTAAGATACCAAAACAAACAAACGAACGAAATTTTCTGCCCCAGTTTTCACTAGGAAAATTTCGTGAGTTAGTTGTGACACATATCTAAGCGATCAAATCAGGATTGTGTAGGGAGATCCTCGATTTTTGGCCGGGATTTTGAAAGAAAAAGCTCCACGGTTTTTTGGCCGGGATTAGGAAAGAAAAAGCTCCTCGGTTTTGACCGGAGATCCTCGATTTTTGGCCGAGATTNTCCAAAATAAAATGCTCTTTCGGCAATATTTTTCCAGATGATGTATGGACCGTTCCAATTAGGAGCGTAATTTCCTTTTGCTTCCTGGTGATGAGGGAGAATGCGTCTTAACACGAGTTGTCCCGCTTTAAAATTCCTGGGAGGCACCTTCTTGTTGTAAGCGCGGTCCATTCTTTGTTGATACAACTGCTCGGATGTGCCCTGAGTACAGCACACTCTTTTGTTGTAATGTATGGACCTTTCCAAACCGCGAACCAATTTTCCTTCAATTGTTCCAATTCTTTGTTTTATTTCCTCAAGGTCACCTTCTTTGCATTTCGACTCTTGATTCATGATTTCGAAATCTGACAGCGTTTTGGGGTCTAGGCATGAAGTTCGCAAGCATGTCATGTTATTTAAAGCTGCATTATTAGAACTAAAGAGAAGAAAATGAAGGAGAAAAATAGCAAAATCAGAAAGAAAAATGAACGAAGAAGTTTTGATTTCATTTTTTTTTGGAATTTTGAAGATAACAGGGTTCACATTCGGGAATTTAAAGACAAGAAAACTACAGGGAACATCCGAGTTACACCCTGGAATAACTCGGGATGCAGAAAAAGTAGCAAGACAGGTCTACCGGGACTGTCGCCTGATCGGGAATGGCGTAGCCTTCCAATTTTGGAGCTTAGCATCTGGTCCCATGTAGAGCACCTCAGCGGTGCTAGTCCCTTCTCCCGGCTGGACTATGTGGGTTTCGTAGAGCATTTTCCTCATTGCCCCACGTATTTCCTCACTTTCTTCAGCCATGAAAACCTCATCATCTTCCTCTTTACCGTATTTAGGCTTGACAAAAGTTTCATACAAATGTACCACCTCATAATCAGCCATTTTCATTTTTTGGAAGAACACTTCTGCTTCCTCAGCACTCACAGGTTTCTTAGGCGGGAAACGCCTTCTGGTGGCATTGTTTATCTCCTCTACATTTGAATATTTCTCAACAGGGGGGTTTTCTAACAGCTCTCCCAAGATCTCTTTACCCTTGTACGTAACCACCGTCTGATGATAATTCCATGGTACCGCAGCAGGGTTCGTCATAGGCTTCTGTGGTACGCGTCCAATAACCACTGGCTCATTCAGCCGAGATGGTTTAATTGTCCCCCGTACCACATAGGCTTGCTTGGGTATGTACATTTGTGTTCCTTTCTTCAAATCAGCTTTCTTTTCTGGTTCTGTCTTGGTGATTTTGCTCTTCTTTTCCCCTTTCTCTTGCTTCGGGGCCACCTCGGGCTTTCTTTCTGCATCGGCGATAGCAATTATAGCTTTTAAGGCTGGATCGAATTCTCTGTCCTCACAGATCATCCCGATTACTGGCCCGTTGTTGTGAGCGGGCAGCGGATTATTGGTCACATTTGGGACATCCTCATCCCTCAACACAATTTTCCCTTGCTCTATTAAGTTCTCCACTGCTTGTTTCAGAGTCCAACAGTCATTTGTATGATGGCCCTCTGCCCCTGAATGGTATGCACACCTGACACCAGCTCTGTAGGCAGGCGATGCCGGGTTTTGTCTGTTCTGAGGAACCGGCTGCAGTAGACCCATTTGGACAAGTTTCGGGAATAGACTGGAGTAAGATTCACCAATTGGGGTAAAGTTTGGTCTCCTGGGTGGTTCACGAGGACGGAAGTTATTTTGTGGAGGACGGGGGTTATAGTGGTTTTGGTGAGGAGGCTGGTTTCTTTGAAATGGAGCTTGGTTTCTATTGGCATGTGGCTGCGGCCGAGCAAAAGGTTGAGCATTCATGACCGCATACGGTTGAGGAGCATAAGCCATGTCATGATGAGGGTAGTAATGTTGAGGGGTTCTTTCGGAAAACACAGGTCTAGGAGCACGGTATCTTCTTGCCCCTGATGCTGCCATAACCGTTTCTTCTTTCTTATTACCTTTGGCCATTCCTCCAGACCCGCCTTGGATGGCTTGGGAGGTTGCCCTAATGGCCGATTGACTCAAGATTCTTCCTGTCTTCAGACCATTCTCCACCATTTCACCAATCTTAATCGCCTCTGCAAAAGGTTTGCCCATGGCTGACATCATGTTCTGAAAATAGTCCGCTTCCTGGGCCTGGAGAAATACAGTGACCATTTCCACTTCGTCCATTGGTGGTTTCACCCTCGACGCTTGCTCACGCCACTTAATAGCATATTCCCTGAAACTTTCTGACGGCTTCTTCTTCAAATTCGCCAAAGAGTTCCTGTCCGGCGCAATGTCGATGTTGTATTGAAACTGTCTCACAAAATCTCTGGCAAGGTCATCCCAAATGTACCATCGTGAGACATCTTGGTCCATATACCATTCCGAGGCGATGCCTACCAAGCTTTCTCCGAAGTAAGCCATCAACAACTCTTCCTTTCTGCCAGCCCCACGCAACTGATTGCAATACTTTTTAAGGTGAGCAATGGGATCGCCGTGCCCGTCATACTTCTCAAACTTTGGTGTTTTAAAACCCACGGGCAGGTGCACGTGAGGGAACATGCACAGATCTATATAAGAAACACTCTTTTGCCCACTCAAACCTTGCATATTCTTCAAACTCTGTTCAAGGCTTCTCATTCTTTTCGCCATCTCATCTTGTTCAGGAGCTTTGGGAGTTTGATCTTGTCCTGGCGTAAGCTCAAATGGTGGTGGCTGAGAGTAATTATATGTGGGATATTGAGGAGGATCCACTGGAAAGACAGGGTTTTGGAAGGTGAAAGCTGAGGGATCAAAGGCGGGCCTTGGCAGTGAAGGTTGTGTTGTAGCAGAGCATGGTGGAGCAGTGAAGATGTTAGGAGATGCTCCTGCTGGGAACACCTGGGGGCGGACCTCAGAAGGCGTTCCGACGAAGTGAGCGGTCATGGTAGGCTGTCCCAAAGGAGTATGAGGGTGGCTGATGGGGATATTGGAGGTACCCCCGGATCTAGGGAATAGTTCAGGAAATCCAGGGATGGCGCTTGGAGGCTCTCTTCCATTGGTCCAGGCGTCCCACATCTCCATGAGTCGGAGACGTAGTATCCGGTTCTCTTCCGCTGTGACAGACTCAGATGCCGGGATCCCCGAGATGGGGCTGTCCTCAGAGATGGGGACTGCGGGCAAAGTCATTTCTGTAGACATTTCCATGCTTCCTTTCGATCTGGTAAAGTATTGATGCGATGCCAGCTTACCACAACCAACCACCGTTTCTAAAAGCTAGGCTAGAATTGACAGCAACACACGGTTAGTTTGAGACAAGTAACATATAGGTAATCGCACATTGGGGTGTGATGCACCTATATAGTTAAACGGATGTCTACATGTTTGGCACTGGTTGCATGCGTCATCCCGGTTTTTCTTTTCTATTTTCTCTTCTTTTGATTTTCACTCTTTGTTTTTCTTGCTTTTCTTTCTCTTTTTTGTTTTTCTCTCATTTTTCCTTTCCCTCTGTTTTTCATTTTCTGCTTTTCCTTTTTCTTTTGCCATGGTCTTTCTCTCGATTCCTTATTTTCTCTTTCTGCGTTTCTTTCTCTCTTGTTGTTCTTTTATTTCCTTCCCTCGTATTTTCTTTTTTTTTCTTCTTTTTTTTTAGGGGTTACGGTCGAATCCTATGGAGATTGCCTACGTATCATGACCCCGCATGAATCAGACCAAGCGTAGTTCTTGCAAATAAGGTAAATAAACTAAATCTTTTTTTGAATTTTTGAAAGAAATGCTTTAGAAGGAAAAAGGTAAAATATTTTTATTTTGATTTTTCTTTTTAATTTTTGAAAGAAAGACTTCTACCTTTTCGTTTTATTGAAACTTTGGGAATTTTAGAAGTAAAAAGAAATATATTTGTTTGAATTTTCATTTATTTTCTAAACACGAAAGAAAAATATTTTATTTTTTTTGGATTTTGAAAGTTGCCTCTTAATTTTCGGAAGAGGGACTTTTATGAAAAAGTTTTGGATTGTTGAGCAAAAATATTTTTCGGACTCAATTTTCAAAATTTATATTTTTTTTATATATTTTTATTTATGAAAGAAAGACATCTAAGGAGTATTTTAATGATTTATTTTGACCTAAAAAGAAAAAAAATGGCTATATTTCCAAAATTTCCTTTATTTAGAAAAAAAAAACAAGGACTTGGTTTCGCAGATACGGCCTTTCAGCACTTCTGGGAGGAAGATTTTAAGGCTGTGCCCGCAAACCATTCAAAAATGACTCAGGGTGGCTGTTCTTGCAAAAACAGCCTTCCGGCGCCCTTTTGGGGACATTCGGCTTATTTTAAAACAAGAATGGCATCACCCGATTTATAAAAAAAAATTAAAATTTTGGTATTTTTGGCTATTTTTGTAAAAGGGTGGTTGGACCCGATGAGGGTTGCCTACGTATCTCACATCCGGTGAGAATCAAACCAGCGTAGTTCGGGCAAATTGGGAATTGAGTAAACTAACTCCCTTTTTTTTTTATAAAACGCAGACCATGAAAGCTTTAAGGCAAAAGAAAAATATTTTTGATTTTTTGAATTTTTTTTTTGGAATTTTCTAAAAATATGCTTTAAAAGAAGAAAGGGATTTTTTTTTTTTGGATTTTTGATTTTGATTTTATTTTTGAAAGAAAGACTTCTGAAAATTCCTTTTTTTTATCTGAACTTTGGGAATTTTAAAAGCAAAAAGAAAATACTTTTTGTTTGAGTTTTTCATTTGTTTTCTCTTTTTCTAAGAAAGAAAATATTTTTGGATTTTGGATGTAACCTCTTAATTTTCGAAAGAGGGACTTCTTTAAGAAAAATATTTTGAATTTCTGAGCTTTTATTTATTTATAAAAGTACTTCTAAGGAAAAGCAAAAATATTTTTGGACTTCAAAATTTTTTTTTCCAAAATTTTTATTGACATTTACAGAAAAAAGACTTCTAAAAAAATAAGAGTATTTTTGGATTTTTGTTTCTGATTTTTTTTTGAATTTTTGGAAAAATACTTCAAAATGAAGGAAACCTGTATTTTTGGATTTTGATTTTTATTGTTTTTTCTTTTTATTGCATGAAAAACATTAGAAAGAAGGAAAAACTTTTTTTGAGTTTAAAAACCATTTTCTTTTTTTTTTATTTTCTAAAGAAAGATTTTTAACTAAAAGAAAGTATTTTTGGATTTTTTTTTTGAAAATTGGGGGCCGGAACCGATGAGATTTGCCTACGTATCTCACATCCGGTGAGAATCAGACCTGCGTAGTTCGGTCAGATTTGCCAAAATCAAAACTATTTTGACCAACAAATTTTCTTTCTATGTTTTCAAATATTTTCCTTTTTTTTGTTTTTTCATTTTTCAAAAATCCGGCAGCATTTCGGTACTATTTTGACATTGGTTTTTCACAACAAAAGATTATCCTCATTGAGTGTTACACTGCTATTTTTCTCAATTTTCTCTCATTATATACAAGCCGGTCAACATGCAAAGCCAAGCAAATATATGCTCAAGTAGCACGTAAGATGCATCGGGATGGTCTTTTCATTTCAGGTCACCTGTCCTAGACGGACCCAACCCCTGTGTTGAGTCCCCTAAGTCAAATGCACATGATGCAAACAAACGTCCTACTAGGGATCCGGCATGAGGTTTTGTTCTTCTAGGTTTAACCCTAGGTTTATTGGTCTAGACCTGGCTTACCCGAGCGGACAACTCGAGCCGAGGGGGAGGCAGCGTACCGGGGATACAGAAGCTCCGCCGGCTTAGCAACTTATCCAAACCTCGTTCTAAATTGGGAAAGACTCTAAACAGAAGAGAAGCTACACGAAGTGCACCCTTCTCCATGATGTAGAAGACTCAGAGAGAGGAAGGGATTCGCGACAGTTTATATATACAATTTCAACAAATATCAAAGCGGTAAAACATTTAGCACATATAGCACATATAGCATGGAACATGTAGGAAAATTAGATAAAGCCAAATATAACAATTATACTAAGCTCGAATTCTTGAACCCGGAATCGAAATTTTGGGTTCGTATCCCCAGCAGAGTCGCCAGAGCTTTCACACCTCCTTTTTACACACCTACCCCGAAGGATAATGTATAAAGGGAGTTTTTCCATTTAAAGTGACATTATTCGAAATGGGATTATTTATCTATTTTTAGAGTCTCCACTTGGGATAGGATTGACTTTTGGTGTCCCAAGTCACCGGTTTTTAACTTAAATCCCAAATCGAGGAAAATTTTTGACTTCCCAATTGGAGTCTGCAAACCAGAAATTCTGAGTAAGGAATTCTGTTGACCCGAGGGAAGGTGTTAGGAACCCCCGGATCCCGTGGTTCTAGCACGGTCGCTTAAATTATTATAAATGGCTAAAATCTGAAATTTTTTACATGTTCAAACCTATAGTGCAAGTTTACACTTTTTACCGCTTTTAATTATTTTAAAAGAAGATTGAACGTCGTTTAAAATATGTCTTTGGATCGCGTCACATGAAATGCACCCGCCATCCGAAACACATTTTATTCAACGTTATTAAGATTTGGATTTGGGTCACATGAAATGCACACCCGAGTTTAGGAAGGTAATTTTTAAAATAGCGCGCCTAAAGCAACTACGCACTTTCAACTTTGCGAGGGCCATGGAAAATTCAACTAATGGCACACCTCGATTCTAATTTCAATGGGTTTTATTATT
>NW_017670847.1:44961-96491 GCF_001879085.1 Nicotiana attenuata | reverse complement strand
TCTTTGAGTTGTTATAATCGGGTTACTGAAATGCATCTCCGAAACCTATTCAGTCGAGGACTACCAATAACATAAGCTTGATTCCACGTCTTAAAGGAACGCCATTAAGATTAAAGGTCCAGTAACAAAATAGAAGCCCAGAACCAAGTTTCTCACACTACTTGGTGAGAATACTCATCATCAATCCACACCCGAAAGATTGACCTTCTCGTCCATCAACAGGAAAGTAACACACTTAACCAAAAAGCTAATGAAGCCTAACACTTAACAGAGATATCATTTCATGGTGGAAACCATGTTATTGAACACGTCCTCAAGAGGTCGATTCTGGTATTACTGTATGTCCTTTCTATGTAATAAAGTATAATTTTAACACGTTAATGAGTAAGCATAGAAACTCAAACATCAAAGCAGATAGCATAAGGCTGGAGCAAAATACTAACAATAAAGCGTTTCATTTCTCGAAAAACAAAACAAAAAATTATGCACCATGGATAACTAGTAGAACACCAGTAACAAGGTAATACCTGGATTTGAAGCGCAAATGGCTTAATTTACACAGATCCTTCTAATATAATGAAAATCTCTCTAACACAAAGGGGAAAGTTCGGCAAGAACTCATCGGGAAACAAAGGACTCGTCGGCGCCGGAAACTCGACAACGTACGGGATGAAAACGAGCCATTTGTTGACTGCTTTTACTGGTTATTGGGTCAATTTCGAAACAATCTCATGGTTTTTACTGGGTGCCAATTTGGATGTGTTCTATATGTGTTCGTTGCTCATTTTTTTGTTTATGTTCGCCGGAAATGGTGGTGTTGAGAGGAGATCGTGCTGGCGTTGGTTGTTGCAGGTTTTGGTTTTGGAGATGAAGATCGCTGGAGGAGACCGCTGGTTGGTGAAGTCTGTTTGAAGGGTGGGGTTTCGCTGATGTTTTGGAGGAGCAGCGGTTGCTGCTCTTGTGTGTGTGCTAGGGTTTTCTTGTGTCTCAATGAAGAAGAAGATGAGATTCAGATGGAGGTCGTGAATTGCCGCTGATTGGTGTGTTTTTTGTGTGTTTTATATTTTAGTGTAGGTACTATTATATAGGGGTAGAAATTAGGTTTAGGGGTAATGGGCCTAGGAACTATGGGCTAGGGATTTTGAGCCAAAGACTAAAAAAATGGACTATAAGATTTATAAAAACGGGATAAACCAACCTACAGATAATTCTTTTTTCTAAAATTATGTACAATTATAATATAAAAATATAAAACTAATTTTAATTAATTGAACTAAACTATAAACCATAAAACTATTATTTATTTTTTCAAGATTATAAAATAAAGATGGGGTTCTATTTTTGTATTTTTTTTTTAAGATTAAAAATGACTATAATATTAAAACCTATTTTTTTGTAATTTTTTATTTTCTTGTAATAAAATAAAGTAAAATAGTAAAAATTAGTTGAAATGTCGATATTAGGCCTAAACCAAATATTTACATGCTAAAATGGGTAAAATTTCGGGGAGGGTCAAAAATCACATGTCAACAATGGAGACTTAAATAAACAGCCCAGCAAGATTTTAATTCCAATTCCTTTTACTTTTCAATTCATTGTTCTTCAAAATTCCTTTTTTTTTTCAAAATTAAAATTAAAACCTAAAATTAAATCCTAAAAATAAATTAACCTATCAAAAATACTAATTAAACCTAAATAATAATTATAATAACTAATTAAAACCAAATTTAAGGAAAATCTACCAAAATTCAAAACTAAAATTAGAAAGTGCAAAAATAAGTTATTTTTGTGATTTTTCCATTTTTATGAAACAACTAACTTTCTAATTACTCTAAAAATATAAAATCAAATCCTAAATGCAAATGCAACATATTTTTTTGTATTTTTCATGAATTAAATAAAATAAACATTGCACAGACAAATGCAAACAATAACCAAAAATGCTACCAAAATCCACAAATCAAACAATAGAAATTATTTTTGTTTTGAATTTGCGGGAGTAGTTCATATAGGGCAAAAATCACGTGCTTACAGCTGCCCCTCTTTGCTCAGAAACACGAAGAGTTTTCGTGCAAAGATAAAGTGAGCGGACACGAGCGATTTTTGCCCGTTTGAATACTCCGTGGAAAGCATTTTTGAAAGATTTACCGCACCCTGCTTCTGAGGTTGCCTACATATCCTTGGCTAAAAAGATCAGGTCAGTGTAGTTCAGGAATGTTTGGTAGCTGGGACATACCATGAAGTTGTGATTTCACTGTTGCTGCTTGCTGCTGCTACTGCACTGACCCCTTATTACACCATGACAAAATAAAAGAAGCTAGACTAAACTATGATCTATGAATTGCAAAAAACCTATCTATATCTTCAAACTTGATCTTGTAGCTCTTGTTTGCCATGCTAACTTGTATTCTCCTAGTGAAATTCCTCTGTTGTCGACTTGAATTGTAATCTGAAATGTTTTCCCTTTCTTCAGGTGGATGCCTGACTGCCAGAACTTGAACTACATTCTGAGATGCTTTCCTTTTCTCCAGGTGACGCCTGATTGTGAACTCGAATTGTACTTTAAGATGTTGCCCCTTTTTCCAGGTGGACACCTAACTGCTGAACTTGAATTGTATTCCCTTACTCTCCAGGTGGGCTCCTGACTGCTAAACTTGAATTGTATTCCCTCGCTCTCCAGGCGGGCTCCTGACTTCTGAACTTGAATGTATTCCCATGCTTTCCAGGCGGGCTCCTGATTGCTGATCGAAATGTATTCCCATGCTCTCCAGGTGGGCTCCTGATTACTAAACTTGAAATATTCCATGCTCTCCACGCGGGCTCCTGATTGCTAAACCTTGAATGTATTCCATGCTCTTCCCGGGCGGCTCCTGATTTGCTAAACTTTGAAATGTATTTCCCATCTCTCCAGGCGGGCTCCGATTGCTAAACTTGAATGTATTCCCATGCTTTCCAAGCGGGCTCCTGATTGCTGAACTTGAACTACTTCTCCCTGTTCTCCAAGTGGGTACCTGATTTCAAAACAAAAATAGACAAAACAAAAAAAAAATTCTGTCCCAGTTTGGTAGCTGGGCACATAGGTGAGCGTTAAACTGATTTTCTTCTACCAACTATCTTAAAGAATGCAAGCTAGGTCCTTTATCCAGGGAGGTCCTGAGAACTCTTATTAAAACGACAATTATTTTAAAAATTCCTAAGTTTATCTTCTAAAAGTGTGACTTTCGCCTAAATTTTGTTATCTAAGAGGGTCTTACTACTCCTATTTCCAGGAGGGTCTGAAAATCAAAATCAAGTCTTATCTTAAAAGTGCCAATTTTTTTACAGCTGAATTATACTTTCCTACAACAGATCTTACGCTAAATCTTGTTATCTAATGGAAATTTAAAGCTAGGTCCCATTATTCAGGAGGGTCCCTGAAACTCCTAATTGAATCCTGTCTTGAATATGCAATCTTTGAAGCAAACTTACATTCCTTTATGCTAAACTATGTTATGCATGATTGGTTTTGAAATTTAACTAAGCCACATTTTCCCAGGAGGGTCCCTGAGACTTTAACGGTCAAACTTGTTTGGGTGTCTTCCTTCTCCTACGGAGAGTTTCCTCTGAAACAAACGACATTTTCTGCCTGTTTCAATCAAAGGGAAAATCCTGTCAGTTTAAAAATGGTGGTTAGTTGATAGCATTCTTGCTGAAGATGTCTCCGCTTGCCGTGTTTTTGCTTTGCACTGCCTCTTCAAATTCGCCCCGAGCCGCTTGATTTCTGACTGACTTTTTCAAACCTCATGACCTTTGATGACCCGAGTGTTCTATTACCCAAATGTTGTTTTACATCTCTGACCCTCTTTCTCTGAACCTTTGCATCCCCATGAAGTTACCAAGTCATTACACCGACGAAACTTCCGGTGACTCCTTATATCCCCACTTTACATCATGCTATCTTTGGTATGTCCTGGCCACACTGTGTTGCCAATTTGGAAGTTGGTAGTGAGCTTGAAATCCTTTCTTGTTTGCTTTGAACAAGACTGACATTGAAACATCATAGAGAAACAACCCCCAAAAGAAATGAAATGCAATGACCCTTGAGATTAAGGATAAAGAAAAATCCAAAATCGGACGACTTGCTAAAAAGGAAAAGGAAAGAGACTTATGTGAGTGGAACAGCTGGCACAATGATCATGACATGCATTTCGATTAATCCGCCCAGTCGTCCAGCCAACCAACTTTCAGTTGCCATAATTTGTTGCCCCCGGAATTCCATAAACCTGATTTCTTCACCCAAACCTTGACCTTGTTCATCCTGCGGTGCCCTGAAAGGTTTTCACCAACAGACTTCTCTCATTTTGTTCATCTCTCAACTCGCTTTCGCCTCAAGGTGCCCGTGAAGGCTTTTCACCAATAAGACTCTCTCATTTTTGTTTTCTCAGCTCTCGTCGCCCTATGGTGCCCGCGAGGGTTTCATCAATAAGACTTCTTCATTTTTGCTTTCTCTCAGCTCCCGTCGCCTTACGGTGCCCCGTGAGGGTTTTCACCAATAAGACTCTCTTATTTTTTATTATTTTTCCTTGTTTGGACCAGAGTGCTGCCCCTGATATGAATCACCTCTTCTTGCTCGACTTGGCATTTCTTTGAAGACTGATCAGAAGGCCTTTCTTTGGACTGTTAAGTGGGCTTTTTGAATAAGGGGTTAGAAAGAAAGGGTATCAAAGACTAAAAACAATACAAATGGGTTCAAAAATTACAACTTTCGGAATCAGATTCCTTACAACAATCACAACTTCTGCCCAGTTTCTTTGCTTGGGGACTTTTGGATTTTTTACTTTGATGGGACCACCGTGAGGTACCTACGTATCCTTAAAAGGAATCAGGTCGAACGTAGTTCATGTCATAGAAATTGCTTTGTTGTTGTGTGATTTTCTCTTATCTCTTTCTCTCTTTTTTCTTCCTTTTCTTTTTGTTGTTTTGTTGGTTTTTTTCTTTCTCTCTTTTTTTTTTCTTTTTCTCCTTTCCTTTTCTTCTTTTTTTTTTTCGTTCTCTTTTCATTCTTTTCTTTTCTCTTTTACTTTACTTATCTTTCACGCTCGTGTTTCTGATCTCTGCTACTGTTCCGAAAGAAGGGTATGAAAGAAAATAAAATAGGGCTCAAAGGGTAACAAAGGATGAAGTGTTTAGATACAGAACAAATGCCTTTCGTCATTCCAAATCTTCAAAACAATGCCAAGTACAAACAAATACAATTAAACCAAAGAATAATATCTCTTGACCGCATTGGAAATTGATGGCCATTTCTAACACACTTGCTTTCTATGTCTGTTAAATACAAAGCACAATTGGACAAACATCTCTCGTCCCGATGAACGGCCCCTGCCCAATTTGGGGCGAACTTGCCCTTGACCTCAGCCTGATGTGGAAGGATACGTCTCAGCACTTGCTGACCCACTTCGAACTTCCGTGGACGCACCTTCTTATTATATGCTCTTGCCATTCTTTGTTGATACAATTGGCCATGACACACTACTGCCAATCTTTTCTCATCGATTAAACTCAATTGTCCAGGCGGGTTTTGACCCATCAACATCATCAATTTCGGCTTCTGCGACAATTCGAAGGGATGGGATTTCACTTCTGCGGGTATCACTGCTTCGGTACCATACACAACAAATAAGGAGTTGCCCCTACTGAAGTACGAACGTAGTGCGATAACCCAACATGCAAACGGCATATTTTCATGCCACTTGTCTAGAACCCTCCACCATTTCCCGAAGTATCTTCTTTATATTCTTGTTTGGCCGACTCAACTTCTCCGTTTTGCCCTTGGGGCGGTAAGGGGTGGAATTGCGATGTGTAATCTTGAACCGCTGACATACCTCTTTCTCAAGATGACTATTGAGATTAGCCCCCGTTGTCTGTAATGATCACTTTGGTATCCCAAACCGACAAATGATATTTGGTGCACAAATCAACCACCGCTTTCTTGTTACAGACTTGAATGTTTTGCCTCAACCACTTGGTGAAATAATCAAATGGCCACCAGAATAACCTGTGCCCATTTGATGCTGCTGGCTCAATTGGCCCGATGACATCCATGCCCACGCAACAAAAGGCCACGATGCAGACATGGTGTGTAATTCGATGGTGGAGAATGAATCAAATCTCCATGCACTTGACACTGATGACACTTGCCGCACAAAACTGATACAATCCCCGCTCCATAGTAAGCCAATAATATCCTGCTCGGAGAATCTTCTTTGCCAACACGTACCCACTCATATGCGGTCCACAGACCTCCAGAATGTACCTCGGTCATAGATAGCTGTGGCCTGTCTAGCATTTATGCATCTCAACAGCCCAGGTCCGGAGTTCTTTTATATAATACCCCTCCACTAAAGAAAAATCCACTTGCCAACCGTCGAATCGTTCTCTTTTGATCGCCTGTGGCCTGTACTGGATACACCCATCCCTGATATATTCCCTTGATATCATGAAAACCGCCTCACCATCAAATTCCTTCTTCTACCACATTACAGTAAGCATGCTGGGTCGCGGACCTGATCTGCAAGGGTCCACATAAGCCTTATCTGATGATGCACATTGATGTCAAGTAGCCAAAGCATCGGCAACCTCATTATGAATTCCTCAGAATGTGCTTGAACTCTATTGATTGAAACCGTTGACAAAGATCGTGCAAACATTGTCGGTACGGTATAAGCTTCAAGTCACCGTGTTTCCTATTCTCCTTGAATCTGATGTACCAGAAGGTCCGAGTCCCCCATGACCAAGACTTCCTGGACACCCATGTCTATAGCCAACCTCAAAACCCAAGATACATGCCTCTATACTCAGCTTATGGTCATGTTGTTAGTACAGTAGAACGAAGCTGAGCCGTAACAGGGGTAGTGTTGCCCTGTTTCAGAAATAAGTACCGCTCCTATCCCAACGCCTTATATTGGCAGCCCCATCAAAAAAAAATTTCCATCCTGGCTTTTTCGACCTTGTTCCACTCCATTCAACATGCATCACTCTTTATCAAGGGAAGTAATGTCTTTAAAGGTTCATATTCTTCATCTACCGATTCTTGGCCCAATGATCAGCCAATGCCTGAGCTTTCATCGCAGTCCGGGTCACATAGACAATGTCAAATTCTGTGAGCAAGATCTGCCACTTTGCGAGCCTCCCTGTGGGCATAGGCTTCCGAAAGATATGCTTCAACGGATCCAACCGAGAGATGAGGTAAGTAGTATAAGATGACAAGTAATGTTTCAACTTCTGTGCTACCCAAGTTAGGGCGCAAACACTCCTTTCAAGCTGAGTATACTTAACCTCGTAAGCTGTGAAACTTCTTGCTGAGATAGTATATGGCCTGCTCTTTCCTGTCGATGATGTCATGCTGACCCAACACACAACCAAACGAATTGTCCAAAACCGTCAAATACATAATCAAAGGCCTCCCTGGCTCTGGCGGGAACCAACACCGTTGGGTTTTGACAAATATACCCTTTATCTTATCAAATGCTTCTTGACACTCATCTGTCACTTGACCGCAGCGTCCTTCTTCAACAGCTTGAAGATAGGCTCACACGTTGTTGTAAGCTGAGCGATAAAACCTGCTGATGTAATTCAATCTCCTTAACAGACTCATCACCTCAAGTCTTGTTCCTCGGAGGTGGAAAATTCTTGGATGGCTTTGATTTTTGATGGGCCTAAATTCAATACCTCGATGGCTGACTATGAATTCCCGACAATTTTCCAGAAATGGAACACCGAAAGAGCACTTTGCAGGATTGAGCTTAAGATTGTACCTGCGAAGCCTTTGGAAGAAACTTTCTCAGATCCCTGACATGGTCAGACTGCTTCCTAGATTTTATAATTACATCATCCATATAAACCTCGATCTCCCTATGTATCATGTCGTGGAATATGGTTGTCATTGCCTCAATGTAAGTTGCCCCAGCATTTTTAGACGCGAAAGGCATGACCCTAATAGCAGTATGTCCCCATGGCGTGATGAAATGCCATCTTTTCTCATCTTTCTCATCCATAAGATCTGGTGATAACCCGCGTAACAATCCACAAAAGAACTAACCTCATGTTTGGGCACAATTATCAATCAATATGTGGATGTTTGGCAGTGGGAAATTGTCCCTTTGGACCTTGCCTTGTTGAGATCACGGTAATCAACGCACACCCTGGTCTTGCCATCCTTCTTTGGCACAGGCACAACGTTGGCTAACCAGGTGGGTACCCGCGTGACCCGAATGACCTTTGCATCAAACTGCTTGTGACCTCTTCTTTGATTTTCACACTCATATCAGTTTAAATTTCCTCAGCTTCTGTTTGACAGGGGGGAATGCCGGGTCGGTGGGCAAATTTGTGAATCCACCAAATCAGTGCTCAGACTCGGCATGTCATCATATGACCATGCAAAAACATCTTTGTATTCAAACAGTGCCTTAATTATCTCCTCTCTGAGCTGTGGTTCAAGATGGAACACTTATTTTAGTTCCCGACATTATCTTGATCCCCTAAGTTGATTGCTTCTGTATCACTCAGGTTAGGTTTGGGTTTTTCTTCAAAATGCTTAATTCTTTACTGATCTCTTCAAAGGCCTCATCATCATCAATATTCCCATTCATCATCACACTCAATTTCTTGTATTATTATTTCAGAATTAGATTGGCTTTTACTGGGACGGAGATTCCTCATGCATGTCATGTCACTGAAACCAGCATAAAAAGGACTGTACAAGAAAGAAAAGAAAACAAAAATAAAAACTATCAAGAATGAAAAAAGAAGGGAAATTGCATTTCATTGAAATTTAAAGATAACAAGGTTTAACACATCCAAACGGACGGAACATAGAATCTGAATTACAACCCTGGAATAATCCATATTAAAACTAAAAGAAAAATCAAAGCCGACTACCAAGACTCCTCCCCGAGTAGGGAAGAGGAGTAGCTTCCCAATTGTTGATTTTTGGCACTGGGCCCCACAAATTTCACATCCGCCTTGCTCGATCCCTCTCCATCTTCCCCCGTATTCACCTCGTCGAACAACTTTTCAAAACCTTTAAACAACTCCTTATCAGGACCAACCACAGAATTGGGAACTGTTGTTACTGGGCGTTTCTTGGTACCAGGCCTGACAAAGGATCGGGAGAGACGTGGGACGGGCTTTTGGAAGAACCCCATTCCTCTGTTTCAACTTTTTGGCTCGCCTTATGTCTGTGCAGTTGTAGGCTTGAACCCCAACCCAAAGGTAATCAAGTTTTTGAAAGAGACACTGGCTGTACGATACCTTGCAGAGACGCACCAAACCCTTTGCTAGGTACAAACCACATTCTTCAACATTTCGGAGGCTACCATGACTGATGCGGCTGCTACTTTCGGAACTGGAACACATTCACCTTCTGGGATTTTCTCGACTGACACTGTGTCAAAAACCTATAGACCCACGGCCCTTGTCGTCTTCAACTTCGATGAAGGGTATAATAGCATCATTCGTGGGCACACAAACTATCCTCCGCCGTGCACTACAATTTCTTGTCTGTCCCATTCAAATTTGACCATCTGGTGCAGGGTAGATGGCACTGCCTTGCGACATGAATCCAGGGTCGCGCCTATCAAAAGATTGTAAGAAACCGCCACATCCAGCACCTAAAATTCCATAGTAAATTCAACTGGGCCTATTGTCAGCTCTCAGCACTAAGTCCCCGACTGAATATTTCCCTCCACCGTCGAACCTCGAACGCAAATACTGTTCTTGTGAATTCTTTCACTAACCAACTTCAATTTTGTCCGAGGTGGAGAGAGGGGCAAATGTTGGCGCTGGAACCATTATCAATCAATACCCGGGTAACCACGGAATCTTCGCACTTCACCGTAAGATAAAAGGCTCTATTATGCTCAGTACCCTCCATGGGCAATTCATCATCAGAAAAAGTGACTCTATTTACCTTAAAAATCTTGTTTGGCTATCTTTTCCAGATAGTTTAACAGAGATCTTTGTCAGGAACGTGGGCCTCGTTCAAACGATTTTCATCAACGCCCGGCGGTGCTCGTCCCGAATGGATTAACAATGAGAGCAATGAAATCTTGGGCAGGGGTCTTCTCTAACTGTCTACAATAGAATAGTCCTGCACTTTCATCTTCCCCTCAAGAACTCTTTGCCTCTTCTTCGGTCACAAACTTTCTTCACTAACACTGGGTTATCTTTGGCGGTTTTGGCTTTTTCTTAACTCCTCCGGGGCAAAGCATCTCCCCGAGCGAGTCAGACCATGGGTCTCGCAGACTTCTTCTTTAACCTCTTTCCTTTGTAAGTCACTATATTCGGCATAATTCCAAGGACGGCCTTTCTGCTGACATTGGTAAATGAGTCACCGGTTTGATAATAACAGGCTCTGGTGCGAAACACCTTCCACAACTATAACAGGCTTGTTTGCTATCCCTGGTACCACCACACTTTGCTTTTTCTTGTTTCACTATACAACCCCCGCTTGAGGACTCTTTCTCAACTAACACAACTGGTTTACTGTCTGTCCCTTTCAACTTGATCCAACGACTTTCCCACTTGTTGACTTTCACTTGGCCTGACTTCACTGGACTGGATCATCATTACGTCTGTGATGGCTTCTTAGGCTCTCCTCCTTTATGCACTATCTCAATCATATTGGTCTCATGATGGGCCGGCAACGGTTTTCTGGTTGATATTGGGCGTTTTCGGGGCTTGAACCTCGATCCGATGGTATTAATGAGCTCTTGGATAGCTGTTTCTCAATTGCCAACATTCTCTGTGTCAGTCCCCTAGAGCACCTGAACAGTATTCGCAACTCACCGAGTGATCCAGATTTCTCGGGGGAGGATTTGGCAGTTTAGGCTCAATCGGATTCAACATACCCAACTATCTCAACCTTTGAATAGACTAGTATATGATTTCCCCAATGGAGTGAAAGTCTTCTTCTTCTGCAACCTCTCATTCTTGAAGGCTGGTTAGGCCGGAAACCTGTTCCAGGGGATTTATGTAGGCTCTTGGGGGTGGATAGGTATTTTTGTGGAGCTGGTAGGTATTCTGTGGAGTTGGCGCACGCCATTGTGCATGGGCAGGAGTTGAGTGTATGTTTGAGCGTGATGGACAGAAAAATAGGGATCTAGGGTGGGTAGTAGTGTTGTGGTGGGCTATATGGATGTGGGGGTAAGGTTGTTGGTGGGGTCGAGCTGGTTATAGTAAGGTGATGGGCTTGGACCAAGCTCTTGACTCAATTGTTGCAACGTCTCTTTCTTCTTCTTTCCAATACAACCCCCCGGTGCCGTTTTGGATGGCCTGGGCTGGTCGTCTTAAATTGCTGAATAACTCATGATTTTGTTAGATTTTGAGTCCTTCCTCTCCATGCTTCCTATTTTTACCACTTCATTAAAGACTTTCCTACCGCGACACCAAAATGGCCGAAATAAGTAGGCTCCAAGGCCTGCAAGAAAATAGTCAACCATTTCATTTTCTTTCTCGGAGGGTCAACCTTTGCTGCTTGCTCTCTCCAGCAGAACGCATATATTCTCTGAAACTCTCACCGGGATTTTTCTCAATCTTCGTCAATGACAGACGGTCTGGGACAATTTCAAGATTATACTGAAAAATAGCAGGCGAATGCTTGGGCTAGATCGTCCCATGTGTACCACCAACCATGATCTTGTCGGGTGTAATCATTCCAAAGCTGAGCCACTTTAAACTTTTGACTGAAATACGCCATCAGTAATTCATCTCTCCCGCCTGCTCCTCTCATCTTGCTACAAAAACCTCGCAAGCGTGCCACTGGAATCACCATGCCCGTCGTATAAATCAAACTTGGGCATCTTAAACCCGCCGGTAATTGAACATCTGGGAAGAGACATAGGTTCTTATACGCCACAGCTTACTTTGACCACCTAGCCCCTGCATATTCCTGAAAATTTTTCTCCAAGCTTTTGACTTTTCCTAATCATCTCCTCTTGCTCGGGATTCTTAGGTGGCTTCTCCGTTTCTGCGAGAGATCAAATGAGGAGTGTAAGAACATGGTTTTGGCGTTTTGAAGGTAGGTATCTGGGGGATAATAATGGTAGTCGTGAGTCTGGAATAAGAGGCGGGGGACGAGAGAGATGAGTGAGAGGGGGGAGGGGGGTAACGTTTCAGACACTTATATATTAAACCCCCCCAGTTCCCATCCGTCGGATCAACGTAGATCAATGGCCAAGATTGACCATTATAAAAACGACGCCGTTTGGGTTTTAAAGGGATAGACCGGGTTTTGGGGAGACTGGGCTGGGTTGGAACGGGTAAACTTGGGCGGGTTAATGGAGGAAGGATGGTTTAGGCCTGTAGCTAAATTGAATTGGCCCAAACAATTTGATTTTTTTTTTAAAGACCATTTTTCTTTTCATTTTCTTTTTCTCTTCTTTTTTTTATTTTCAGATTTTTTTAAATACAAAAATAAAAACCTGATTTAACTCTAAAACAAAATTAATAACTAATTGCACTCTCCAAAATTAACTAAGTCCTAAATTAAAAGAAAACTATACAATTCGAAAATTAAAAAAGTCAAAATGCGAAAGAGCTATTTTTGTTATTTTCTTCATATTTTGCCACAATTAATTAACTAATTAACCTAAAAACAAACATGAAATAGGACCCTAAATGCAAATGCACATATATTTTTGTATTTTTTACTAATTAAAATAACAGACAAAAATGCAAACAATTAACAGAAAATGCCAGAAAAACCATAAAATTGCAAACACTGAAAAGGAATTATTTTGTTTTGAATTTATGGGAGTAATTCATATAGGGCAAAAATCACGTGCTCACAGCTGCCCCTCTTTGCTCGGAAACACGAAGAGTTTTCGTGCAAAGATAAAGTGGGCGGATACGAGCGATTTTTGCCCGTTTGAATACTCCGTGGGAAGCATTTTTGAAAGATTTGACCGCATCCTGCTTCTGAGGTTGCCTACATATCCTTGGCTAACAAGGAATCAGGTCAGTGTAGTTCAGGAATGTTTGGTAGCTGGGACTACCATGAAGCTGTGATTTTACTGTTGCTGCTGCTACTGCTTACTGAACCCCTTATTACACCATGACAAAATATAAAGAAGCTAGACTAGATTATGATCTATGAACTACAAAAAACCTATCTATATCTTCAAACTTGATCCTGCAGCTCTTGTTGCCATGCTGACTTGTATTCTCCTAGTGAAATTCCTCTGTTGTCGACCTGAATTGTAATCTGAGATGTTTTCCCTTTCTTCAGGTGGATACCTGACTGCCAAAAACTTGGACTACATTCTGAGATGCTTTCCTTTTCTCCAGGTGGACGCCTGACTGCTAAACTGTATTTTGAGATGTTGCCCCTTTCTCTAGGTGGACACCTGACTGCTGAACTTGAATTGTATTCCCTTGCTCTCCAGGCAGGCTCCTGACTGCTGACTTGAATTATATTCCCATGCTCTCCAGGTGGGTGCCTGATTGCTAAACTCGAAATGTATTCCCATGCTCTCCAGGCGGGCTCCTGATTGCTAAACTCGAAATGTATTCCTATGCTCTCCAAGCGGGCTCCTGATTGCTAAACTTGAATGTATTCCCATGCTCTCCAGGCGGGCTCCTGATTGCTAAACTTGAATGTATTCCCATGCTTTCCAAGCGGGCTCCTGATTGCTGAACTTGAACTACTTCTCCCTGTTCTCCAAGTGGGTACCTGATTTCAACAAAAATAGACAAAACAAAAAAAAAATTCTGTCCCAGTTTGGTAGCTGGGCACATAGGTGAGCGTTAAACTGATTTCTTCTACCAACTATTACTAAGAATTTGCAAGCTAGGTCCTATTATCCAGGGAGGTCCTGAGAACTCTTAATTAAACGACAATTATAAATCTAAGTTATATCTTCTAAAGGTGTGACTTTCGCTAAATTTTGTTATCTAAGAGGGTCTTAAACTACTCCCTATTATCCAGGAGGGTCCTGAAAATCAAAATCAAGTCTTATCTTAAAAGTGCCAATTTTTACAGCTGAATTATACTTCCCTACAACAGATCTTACGCTAAATCTTGTTATCTAATGGAAATCTTAAAGCTAGGTCCCATTATTCAGGAGGGTCCTGAAAACTCCTAATTGAATCCTGTCTTGAATATGCAAACTTTGAAGCCAACTTACATTCCTTTATGCTAAACTATGTTATGCATGATTGTTTTGAAATTTAACTAAGCCACATTTTCCAGGAGGGTCCTGAGACTTTACGGTCAAACTTGTTTGGTGCTTGCTCTTCCCCTACGGAGAGTTCCTCTGAAACAAACGACATTTTCTGCCCCTGTTTCAATCAAAGGAAAATCCTGTCAGTTTAAAATGGTGGTTAGTTGATAGCATTCTTGCTGAAGATGTCTCCGCTGCCGTGTTTTGCTTTGACCTGCCTCTTCAAATTGGCCCCGAGCCGCTTGATTTTCTGACTGACTTTCAAACCTCATGACCTTTGATGACCCGAGTGTTCTATACCCAAATTGTTGTTTTACATCTCTGACCCCTTTCTCTGAACCTTTGCATCCCCATGAAGTTACCAAGTCATTACACCGACGAAACTTCCGGTGACTCCTTATATCCCACTTTACATCATGCTATCTTTGGTATGTCCTGGCCACACTGTGCTTTGCAATTTGGAAGTTGGTAGTGAGCTTTGAAATCCTTTCTTGTTTGCTTTGAACAAGACTGACATTGAAACATCATAGAGAAACAACCCCCAAAAGAAATGAAATGCAATGACCTTGAGAGTTAAGGATAAAGAAAATCCAAAATCGGACGACTTGCTAAAAAGGAAAAGGAAAAGAGACTTATGTGAGTGGAACAGCTGGCACCAATGATCATGACATGCATTTCGGATTAATCCGCCCAGTCCGTCCAGCCAACCAACTTTCAGTTGCCATAATTTGTTGCCCCGGAATTCCATAACCTGATTTCTTCACCCAAACCTTGACCTTGTTCATCCTGCGGTGCCCTGAAAGGTTTTCACCAACAGACTTCTCTCATTTGTTCATCTCTCAACTCGCTTTCGCCTCAAGGTGCCCGTGAAGGCTTTCACCAATAAGACTCTCTCATTTTTGTTTCTCTCAGCTCTCGTCGCCCTATGGTGCCCGCGAGGGTTTTCATCAATAAGACTCTCTCATTTTTGCTTTCTCTCAGCTCCCGTCGCCTTACGGTGCCCGTGAGGGTTTTCACCAATAAGACTCTCTCATTTTTATTATTTTTCCTGTTTGGACCAGAGTGCTGCCCCTGATATGAATCACCTCTTCTTGCTCGACTTGGCATTTCTTGAAGACTGATCAGAAGGCCTTTCTTTGGACTGTAACGTGGGCTTTTTGAATAGGGTTAGAAAGAAAGGGTATCAAAGACTAAAAACAATACAAATGGGTTCAAAATTACAACTTTCGGAATCAGATTCCTTACAACAATCACAACTTCTGCCCCAGTTTCTTTGCTTGGGGACTTTTGGATTTTTACTTTGATGGGACCGAACCGTGAGGTACCTACGTATCCTTAAAAGGAATCAGGTCGAACGTAGTTCATGTCATAGAAATTGCTTTGTTGTTGTGATTTTCTCTTATCTCTTTCTCTCTTTTTCTTTCCTTTTCTTTTTGTTGTTTTGTTGGTTTTTTTCTTTCTCTCTTTTTTTTTCTTTTTCTCCTTTCCTTTTCTTCTTTTTTTTCGTTTCTCTTTTCATTCTTTTCTTTTCTCTCTTTTTACTTTACTTATCTTTCACGCTCGTGTTTCTGATCTCTGCTACTGATTCCGAAAGAAGGGTATGAAAGAAAATAAATAGGGCTCAAAGGGGTAACAAAGGATGAAGTGTTTAGATAGCAGAACAAAATGCCTTCGTCATTCCAATCTTCAAAACATGCCAAGTACAAACAAATACAATTAAACCAAAGAATAATATCTCTTGACCGCATTGGAATTGATGGCCATTTCTACACACTTGCTTTCTATGTCTGTTAAATACAAAGCACCATTGGACAACACTCTCGTCCCGATGAACGGCCCCTGCCAATTTGGGGCGAACTTGCCCTTGACCTCAGCCTGATGTGGAAGGATACGTCTCAGCACTTGCTGACCCACTTCGAACTTCCGTGGACGCACCTTCTTATTATATGCTCTTGCCATTCTTTGTTGATACAATTGGCCATGACACACTACTGCCAATCTTTTCTCATCGATTAAACTCAATTGCTCCAGGCGGGTTTTGACCCATTCAACATCATCAATTTCGGCTTCTGCGACAATTCGAAGGGATGGGATTTCCACTTCTGCGGGTATCACTGCTTCGGTACCATACACCAACAAATAAGGAGTTGCCCCTACTGAAGTACGAACAGTAGTGCGATAACCCAACAATGCAAACGGCATATTTTCATGCCACTGTCTAGAACCCTCCACCATTTCCCGAAGTATCTTCTTTATATTCTTGTTGGCCGACTCAACTTCTCCGTTTGCCTTGGGGCGGTAAGGGGTGGAATTGCGATGTGTAATCTTGAACCGCTGACATACCTCTTTCATCAGATGACTATTGAGATTAGCCCCGTTGTCTGTAATGATCACCTTTGGTATCCCAAACCGACAAATGATATTTGAGTGCACAAAATCAACCACCGCTTTCTTGGTTACAGACTTGAATGTTTTAGCCTCAACCCACTTGGTGAAATAATCAATGGCCACCAGAATAAACCTGTGCCCATTTGATGCTGCTGGCTCAATTGGCCCGATGACATCCATGCCCCACGCAACAAAAGGCCACGGTGCAGACATGGTGTGCAATTCCGATGGTGGAGAATGAATCAAATCTCCATGCACTTGACACTGATGACACTTGCGCACAAAACTGATACAATCCCGCTCCATAGTAAGCCAATAATAGCCTGCTCGGAGAATCTTCTTTGCCAACACGTACCCACTCATATGCGGTCCACAGACTCCAGAATGTACCTCAGTCATGATAGCTGTGGCCTGTCTAGCATCTATGCATCTCAACAGCCCAAGGTCCGGAGTTCTTTTATACAATACCCCTCCACTGAAGAAAAATCCACTTGCCAACCGTCGAATCGTTCTCTTTTGATCACCTGTGGCCTGTACTGGATACACCCCCATCCTGATATATTCCTTGATATCATGAAACCAAGGCTCACCATCAAGTTCTTCTTCTACCACATTACAGTAAGCATGCTGGTCGCGGACCTGAATCTGCAAAGGGTCCACATAAGCCTTATCTGATGATGCAACATTGATGTCAAGGTAGCCAAAGCATCGGCAACCTCATTATGAATCCTCAGAATGTGCTTGAACTCTATTGATTGAAACCGTTGACAAAGATCGTGCAAACATTGTCGGTACGGTATAAGCTTCAAGTCCCGTGTTTCCCATTCCCCTTGAATCTGATGTACCAGAAGGTCCGAGTCCCCCATGACCAAGACTTCCTGGACACCCATGTCTATAGCCAACCTCAAACCCAAGATACATGCCTCATACTCAGCCATGTTGTTAGTACAGTAGAAACGAAGCTGAGCCGTAACAGGGTAGTGTTGCCCTGTTTCAGAAATAAGTACCGCTCCTATCCCAACGCCTTTCATATTGGCAGCCCCATCAAAAAAAAGTTTCCATCCTGGCTTTTCGACCTGTTCCAACTCATCAACATGCATCACCTCTTTATCAGGGAAGTATGTCTTTAAAGGTTCATATTCTTCATCTACCGGATTCTTGGCCCAATGATCAGCCAATGCCTGAGCTTTCATCGCAGTCCGGGTCACATAGACAATGTCAAATTCTGTGAGCAAGATCTGCCACTTTGCGAGCCTCCCTGTGGGCATAGGCTTCCGAAAGATATGCTTCAACGGATCCAACCGAGAGATGAGGTAAGTAGTATAAGATGACAAGTAATGTTTCAACTTCTGTGCTACCCAAGTTAGGGCGCAACACCTCCTTTCAAGCTGAGTATACTTAACCTCGTAAGCTGTGAACTTCTTGCTGAGATAGTATATGGCCTGCTCTTTCCTGTCGATGATGTCATGCTGACCCAACACACAACCAAACGAATTGTCCAAAACCGTCAAATACATAATCAAAGGCCTCCCTGGCTCTGGCGGGACCAACACCGGTGGGTTTGACAAATACCCCTTTATCTTATCAAATGCTTCTTGACACTCATCTGTCCACTTGACCGCAGCGTCCTTCTTCAACAGCTTGAAGATAGGCTCACACGTTGTTGTAAGCTGAGCGATAAACCTGCTGATGTAATTCAATCTCCTTAACAGACTCATCACCTCAGTCTTGTTCCTCGGAGGTGGAAATTCTTGGATGGCTTTGATTTTTGATGGGTCCAATTCAATACCTCGATGGCTGACTATGAATCCCGACAATTTTCCAGATGGAACACCGAAAGAGCACTTTGCAGGATTGAGCTTAAGATTGTACCTGCGAAGCCTTTGGAAGAACTTTCTCAGATCCCTGACATGGTCAGACTGCTTCCTAGATTTTATAATTACATCATCCATATAAACCTCGATCTCCCTATGTATCATGTCGTGGAATATGGTTGTCATTGCCCTCATGTAAGTTGCCCCAGCATTTTTTAGACCGAAAGGCATGACCCTATAGCAGTATGTCCCCCATGGCGTGATGAATGCCATCTTTTCTGCATCTTTCTCATCCATTAAGATCTGGTGATAACCCGCGTAACAATCCACAAAAGAACTAACCTCATGTTTGGCACAATTATCAATCAATATGTGGATGTTTGGCAGTGGGAAATTGTCCTTTGGACTTGCCTTGTTGAGATCACGGTAATCAACGCACACCCTGGTCTTGCCATCCTTCTTTGGCACAGGCACAACGTTGGCTAACCAGGTGGGATACCGCGTGACCCGAATGACCTTTGCATCAAACTGCTTGGTGACCTCTTCTTTGATTTTCACACTCATATCAGTTTTAAATTTCCTCAGCTTCTGTTTGACAGGGGGGAATGCCGGGTCGGTGGGCAATTTGTGAACCACCAAATCAGTGCTCAGACTCGGCATGTCATCATATGACCATGCAAAAACATCTTTGTATTCAAACAGTGCCTTAATTATCTCCTCTCTGAGCTGTGGTTCAAGATGGACACTTATTTTAGTTTCCCGGACATTATCTTGATCCCCTAAGTTGATTGCTTCTGTATCACTCAGGTTAGGTTTGGGTTTTTCTTCAAAATGGCTTAATTCTTTACTGATCTCTTCAAAGGCCTATCATCATCATATTCCACTTCATCATCACACTCAATTTCTTGTATTATTATTTCAGAATTAGATTGGCTTTTAAGACTGGGCCGGAGATTCCTCATGCATGTCATGTCACTGAAACCAGCATAAAAAGGACTGTACAAGAAAGAAAAGAAAAACAAAAATAAAAACTATCAAGAATGAAAAAGAAGGGAAATTGCATTTCATTGAAATTTAAAGATAACAAGGTTTAACACATCCAAACGGACGGAACATAGAATCTGAATTACAACCCTGGAATAATCCATATTAAAACTAAAAGAAAAATCAAAGCCGACTACCAAGACTCCCTCCGAGTAGGAAGAGGAGTAGCTTCCCAATTGTTGATTTTTGCACTGGGCCCCACAAATTTCACATCCGCCTTGCTCGATCCCTCTCCATCTTCCACCGTATTCACCTCGTCGAACAACTTTTCAAACCTTTCAAACAACTCCTTATCAGGACCAACCACAGAATTGGGAACTGTTGTTACTGGGCGTTTCTTGGTACCAGGCCTGACAAAGGATCGGGAGAGACGTGGGACGGGCTTTGGAAGAACCCATTCCCTCTGTTTCAACTTTTTGGCTCGCCTTATGTCTGCAGTTGTAGGCTTGAACCCCAACCCAAAGGTATCCAAGTTTTTGGGAAGAGACACTGGCTGTACGATACCTTGCAGAGACGCACCCAAACCCTTGCTAGGTACAAAACCATTCTTCAACATTTCGGAGGCTACCATGACTGATGCGGCTGCTACTTTCGGAACTGGAACACATTCCCCTTCTGGGATTTTCTCGACTGACACTGTGTCAAAAACCTATAGACCCACGGCCCCTTGTCGTCTTCAACTTCGATGAAGGGTATAATAGCATCATTCTGGGCACACAAACTATCCTCGCCGTGCACTACAATTTCTTGTCTGTCCCATTCAAATTTGACCATCTGGTGCAGGGTAGATGGCACTGCCTTGGCGACATGAATCCAGGGTCGGCCTATCAAAAGATTGTAAGAAACCGCCACATCCAGCACCTAAAATTCCATAGTAAATTCAACTGGCCCTATTGTCAGCTCCAGCACTAAGTCCCCGACTGAATATTTCCCTCCACCGTCGAACCCTCGAACGCAAATACTGTTCTTGTGAATTCTTTCACTAACCACTTTCAATTTGTCCGAGGTGGAGAGAGGGCAAATGTTGGCGCTGGAACCATTATCAATCAATACCCGGGTAACCACGGAATCTTCGCACTTCACCGTAAGATAAAAGGCTCTATTATGCTCAGTACCCTCCATGGGCAATTCATCATCAGAAAAAGTGACTCTATTTACCTTAAAAATCTTGTTTGCTATCTTTTCCAGATAGTTTACAGAGATCTTGTCAGGAACGTGGGCCTCGTTCAAGATTTTCATCAACGCCCGGCGGTGCTCGTCCGAATGGATTAACAATGAGAGCAATGAAATCTGGGCAGGGGTCTTCCTCAACTGCTCTACAATAGAATAGTCCTGCACTTTCATCTTCCTCAAGAACTCTTCTGCCTCTTCTTCGGTCACAACTTTCTTCACTAACACTGGGTTATCTTTGGCGGTTTTGGCTTTTCTTAACTCCTCCGGGGCAAAGCATCTCCCCGAGCGAGTCAGACCATGGGTCTCGCAGACTTCTTCTTTAACCTCTTTCCCTTTGTAAGTCACTATCATTCGGCCATAATTCCAAGGACGGCCTTGCTGCTGACCATTGGTAAATGAGTCACCGGTTTGATAATAACAGGCTCTGTGCGAACACCTTCCACAACTATAACAGGCTTGTTTGCTATCCCTGGTACCACCACTTTTGCTTTTTCTTGTTTCACTACAACCCCCGCTTGAGGACTCTTTCTCAACTAACACAACTGGTTTACTGTCTGTCCCTTTCAACTTGATCAACGACTTCCCACTTGTTGACTTTTCACTTGGCCTGACTTCACTGGACTGGATCATCATTACTGTCTGTGATGGCTTCTTAGGCTCTCCTCCTTTATGCACTATCTCAATCATATTGGTCTCATGATGGGCCGGCAACGGATTCTGGTTGATATTGGGCGTTTTCGGGGCTTGAACCTCGATCCGATGGGTATTAATGAGCTCTTGGATAGCTGTTTTCAATTGCCAACATTTCTCTGTGTCATGTCCTAGAGCACCTGAACAGTATTCGCAACTCACCGAGTGATCCAGATTTCTCGGGGGAGGATTTGGCAGTTTAGGCTCAATCGGATTCAACATACCCAACTATCTCAACCTTTGGAATAGACTAGTATATGATTCTCCCAATGGAGTGAAAGTCTTCTTCTTCTGCAACCTCTCATTCTTGAAGGCTTGGTTAGGCCGGAAACCTGTTCCAGGGGGATTTATGTAGGCTCTTGGGGGTGGATAGGTATTTTGTGGAGCTGGGTAGGTATTCTGTGGAGTTGGCGCACGCCATTGTGCATGGGCAGGAGGTTGAGTGTATGTTTGAGCGTGATGGACAGAAAAATAGGGATCTAGCGGTGGGTAGTAGTGTTGTGGTGGGCTATATGGAGTGTGGGGGTAAGGTTGGTGGTGGGGTCGAGGCTGGTTATAGTAAGGTGATGGGCCCCTGGACCAAGCTCTTGACTCAATTGTTGCAACGTCCTCTTTCTTCTTCTTTCCCAATACACCCCCGGTGCCGTTTTGGATGGCCTGGGTGGTCGTCTTAATTGCTGAATAACTCATGATTTTGTTAGATTTGAGTCCTTCCTCTACCATGCTTCCTATTTTTACCACTTCATTAAAGGACTTTCCTACCGCGGACACCAAATGGCCGAAATAAGTAGGCTCCAAGGCCTGCAAGAAATAGTCAACCATTTCACTTTCTTTCATCGGAGGGTCAACCCTTGCTGCTTGCTCTCTCCAGCAGAAGCCATATTCTCTGAAACTCTCACCGGGATTTTTCTCAATCTTCGTCAATGACAGACGGTCTGGGACAATTTCAAGATTATACTGAAAATAGCAGGCGAATGCTTGGGCTAGATCGTCCCATGTGTACCACCAACCATGATCTTGTCGGGTGTATCATTCCAAAGCTGAGCCACTTAAACTTTGACTGAAATACGCCATCAGTAATTCATCTCTCCCGCCTGCTCCTCTCATCTTGCTACAAAAACCTCGCAAGCGTGCCACTGGATCACCATGCCCGTCGTATAAATCAAACTTGGGCATCTTAAACCCCGCCGGTAATTGAACATCTGGGAAGAGACATAGGTCCTTATACGCCACACTTACTTGACCACCTAGCCCCTGCATATTCCTGAAAGATTTCTCCAAGCTCTTGACTTTCCTAATCATCTCCTCTTGCTCGGGATTCTTAGGTGGCTTCTCCGTTTCTGCCGAGAGATCAAAATGAGGAGTGTAAGAACATGGTTTTGGCGTTTTGAAGGTAGGTTCTGGGGGATAATAATGGTAGTCGTGAGTCTGGAATAGAGGCTCACTGGAAGATTGGTGTAATGCAGCAGGTGGAGGTGCCACAAAAACAGGAGTGATTAGTGGAGGGGGTATGGGACTTGTTTGGGTGGTGGAGCTGGGGGTGTTTGGGAAGTGGTGCCATAACATTGCTGGTAGGGGGGAATGCTGGAGATGAATTCACAGTAGGAGGCTCCTAAGGTTGAGCCAATGGCGGGATATAAGCAGGGTGGATAAACCGGTGGTGGATGCCCCTTTGCCCAGGCCTGGTACATTTCAACCATTTGCTGCTTTAACTTATATATCTCTTCCTTCATCGCGTTAACATCCAACTCTTCCACCTCTTTTGACGGGTCGACAATACTTGCCTCCAGTTCTTGGTTGGCCATGTTCATCTTGTCTTTTGACCGGGTGTTGTAGGAGTGAGTTGCCAGAATGCCAATCAACTAACCACCTGCCTGGACTCAATACATCAACAACAACCTTGTTAGCGATTAGGGATTTAACAGATTAGTAACAACACATTTTGGGGAATGAATGCACCTAAGCAGTTAACCGTTTCTGTTATGCATTTGATCGGTTGCTTACGTCATCCCGGCTTTCCTTATTTCCATTCGCAACTTCTTTTTCTTTTCTTTTTCTTCTTTTCATTCTTGCCTCTGCTTTCTCTTTGTTTTTATTCCCTCATTTCTCCCTCTTGTTTTGCCATTGTTTCCTTCTCTCGGTTTCTTATTTTCTCTCTTTTCTTTTCCTTTCCTCTCTTGTTTTTCCTCTCTTTTTCCTACCCCCCTTTTTTTTATTTGGTTACGGTCGAATCCTATGGAGATTGCCTACGTATCATGACCCCACATGAATCAGACCAAGCGTAGTTCTTGGGGATATAAATGAAAAAATAAATAACAGAAATATTTTGGGATTTTCAATTTTTCATAAAAGCAAATACTTTGATTACAATGACTCGAAAAATTCACTGACTGAAAAGAAACTAACAGACTCTGAAAAGATGAAACTACTGACTCATAAAGAACTAACAGACTCAAAACAAACTGACAAACTTCAACAGCAAGAAAGTACAGACTCAAGCAAAGATCACGAATACATTAATGCCTCGAATGTTCCTGGGGCCCGCGGGGCATCATTCGGCCTCGCCACGGGCCTATATGCAGGATCCCCTTGGAGCCTTTCCAAATCACTCATTATTTGCCGGACAAATGTCATCACTACCGCAAAGAAAGTGGTGCGGGTCATATCCCCACATGCTTGACACTTCATGACAATGTAATCAGCAATGGCCCTGATCCTCTCTCGGATCCTACCCTTTTCCTGAAGCAAATGCCCGACCTGCTGATTCCGGGCTTCTAACACCTGAGTGTTGTGGAGATGTTGATTTTGCAACTGTTGCACTTCCTCCTCCATATGAGCCATCAAGTCATAACAGTGTTCCCTGTCAGCTTTAAAATCCTTGGCTTGCTTGATCATTTTGTTCTCAACAGTGACGACCCTTTTCTTTAACCCCGCAACCTCGTTGTCGTATTGCTCTTTTAACAGTCTAACCAAGCGTGCTCATTCTTCCGCATTCTTAGCCAATTGTGTTCGAACCCTGGCTAGTCCACCCTCCGCTTTGTTCAAATCAAAACCATAATTATCCACTTTCTGCCTGAGGTTTTTTATAAGCTTCTCATCCTTTGCACTTCTGGCGGGGTTTTCGGCTGCTGTTTTCATTTCTTTGATTTGGGCTCGAAGGGCTTCATTTTCTCTGGCTAGCTTCTTCTTTTCACCCTCATCCGCCGCGGCTTGCAAACCATTCTCAAATTGAAGGTCTTGGACTTGCTTTTCTAGCCTGCTTATGGTGGCCCTGTATTCATTCTCCTTGGATAACCAAGCCCACTGTTCTTGTGATGACTCGACAAATTCCTGAAGGTGGGGTGTTTTGGCCGGCCTCCCAAACGCAATTTCCCTTCTATACCAAGCATGGTACCCTGGTGAAACTTCTCCTTTGGATCGATCACGCACACAGGTATTTGCCGCCAAGTATTGACACTCGCTCCAAATCTGGCGAATTGTTGCTTTATGAAACTGGCCATCAGGACCAATCTCAACTACTTGGGCACTAAGATCTTCATCTTTTGGCACTATTTGGCATCTCCCGAGCTGTCTCAAAACCCGATACGGGGCATAAGGCTGGATGCTCCTGAGACCCATCAAGAGGAAGTGAGGCCCGGTAGCTGGCATATATATGATCTCATCCACAGGCAACCATCCAAACGTCCACTCTATTTGGCTAGCAGTGACGGAACGGAGGTGTGATATCTATCCTGTGACCCCTTCTGGCAAGCTGATTCCATCAACCCTCGTATAAAATTCCTCTATGCAGGTTTTCTCTGTTGACCCATAACTCATGAATTGAGGACGATGGCATAGGTGTTCAATCATCCACATTTGCAGCAACAAGTTGCACCCCTCAAAAAAGTCCCCTTCGGCTTTGCAGGCTGTGAGAGCGCGGAAGATTTCAGCTACTATCATGGGTGCAAGGGTGCTTTTGGCCTGGGTAAGTAAAGTGCTGACAACCCTAGCTATTTTTATGTTGATATTTCCATCTTTCCTGGGGAACACCAGAAGTCTTAAGAAGACCACCATAAAAGCAAAACACCTATGTTCTTCCCATTTGAGGTGGTCCCCTTTGCTACATGTTTTGTTTTCTGGATTGTTGAACCCTCCTATGTAACCATATCTCTGGTATAGAAATTGTGGAGTACAAAAATCAGCTGCCAAATCTGGGTTGTGGACCCCCCTGCTTATCTTCAATGAGTCTAGGAATCTGTGCACGGCTACGGTTCTTGGAGCAACCAGGTACTTGTGTCTTAAAGGAACCTCAGCACTCCCAATACACCCGGCTATCTCTTCCAAAGTTGGGGTGAGTTCAAAATCTGAAAAATGGAACACGTTGTGTGCCGGGTCCCAGAATGTAACCAATGCCTTTATGATGTCTCCCTTGGGCCTAGTCTTCAACAAACCGGTAAGACCTCCCAAATATTGTTTGACCTTGTCTTGCCCTGCTTTATCCAAATCATCCCACCACATATGCAACTCCAAAGGGATCTTGTTCATGATTGTTATTGGCAAATTTTGGCTCGTGCTCATTCTGCACATTTATTAGGGTGATTAAGCAAAAAATGATTCATTTGACTCAAAACAATGCTGACACTTTTTTTCAGATTTTCATTTCAAAAGCAAAAATCCGGTTCTGCAAATACGGCCTTTCAGCACTTCTGGGGGAAGATTTTAAGGCTGTGCTTGCTACCGGCCAAAAATTGAAAAAGAGACCAAAGGTGGCTGTTCTTGTGAAAACAGCCTTCCGGCGCCCTTTTAGGGACATTCGGCTATTTTTGACAAGAATGGCATCACCTTACTTATTTACCATAAAATAAAATTTTGTTCTTTTTGGGCTAGTTTTGCAAAAGGGAAGTTGGACCCGATGAGGGTTGCCTACGTATCCCACGCCCTGTGAGAATCAAACTGGCGTAGTTCGGGCAAATAAAACAAAACCAACTACTTTGAAAACAAAACCTTTTCCTTCTTCTTTTTCTTTTTTTTTTTCTTTATTTTTCTCAAAAATTCGGCAGAGTTTCAGTATCATTTGGACATTGGTTTTTTCTTTCAAAACAGGTGATTACCCCTCTTAACCCCCACGCTGCTATTTTCTTTTCTCAAACTCTCCCCTTTTATCCAAAAGCCGGTCAGCATGCAAATCCAAAGCAGATAAATGCACAAGTAGGATGCATCAGGATGGTCTGTTATTTTGGGTATACCTGTCCTAGATGGACCCAACCCCTGTGTTGAGTTCCCTAAGTCACATACACATGATGCAAACAAGCGTTCCTACTAGGGATCCGGCATGAGGCTGAGTTATTCTAGGTTCAAAACCTAGGTATATGTTCTAGACTGTGTACCCGAGCGGACAACTCGAGTCGAGAAGGGGGCTACGTACCGGGAACCAAAAGGCCATCCGGCTTAGTAACTTGTCCGAGCCTCTTTCTTATTTCAAGATATGACACTAACAGAATAGGGAGTCTCGACCAGCGAGCACATCCCTGAAGATGAGAAGAGAAGGGTTTCGTAGCAGTTTATATATACAGTTCAGATAATATCAAAGCGGTAAAAGCATCATTTAGTACATTAGGACCAAACATGCAATAAACAGATAACAGATAAAGCCAAAATATAACAATTCATCTAAGCTCGAATTTTGAATCCTGAACCAGAGATTCTGGGTTCTTATCCCCAGCAGAGTCACCAGAGCTGTCACACCTCCTTTTTCACTATACCCCCGGAAGGGTATAATAAGGGAGTTATTTCCAACTTGAAGTGACAATTGAAACGGGATTATTTTATTTAAAGATTCAGAGTCACCACTTGGGAGATTAATGGTGTCCCTAGTCACCGGTTCAAATCCCGAATCGAGGAAAGGGTTGACTCTATATTACAGTCCGCGATCCAGAAATCCGGGTAAGGAATTCTGTTAACCCGAGAGAAGGTGTTAGGCATTCCCAAGTTCCGTGGTTCTAGCACGGTCGCTCAACTGTTATAAATGGCCTATTATATAATTTTAGTGTTTTAGCCTATGGTGCAATTTTAAACCTTGAACCGCTTTTATTCATTTTTTAAAGAAAATTGCATCGTCATTTAAAATATGTCTTGAACCACATCACATAAATGCACCCGCAGTCCGCAACACATTTTAGATAACATTGTTGAGATTTGGATTTGGGTCACATAAATGTTCACCCGAGTTTAGGAAGGTAAATTATTAAAATAACGCGCCTAAAGCAACTACGTGTTTGCAATTTTGCGAAGGCCATGAGTATTCGCTAAATGGCACGCCCCGAATTCTAAGGATAAACTAGATTAATTAAACGAGGGTCATGCAATTAAAGGTTTTATTTGGCACGACACGCCTCAAGTTTCTTTTAAAGGACATGACTAGTTAATTAAAGAACGTGAGGGGTTCCTATTTATGTTTGCGCCAAACTTATGCTAATGGTTTAATAAAACAAAGAAAAAGCTCGCCCATGTCTGATTGCTGAATGGCCCAGTTGATAAAAATCATGTTCAACCACCCATTGTTGTGGGCTTGACGTGCGAAATGCTGGGCTCAGGGTTAACCCAATTTCAGAGTCCTGGAACTACCACAAACTGGACTTAATATCGAGCTTTTGCAGCGTGCAAGCAGGGATTGGCACAGCAGATAATTAATCGCGGAACCAACATATATGTAACAGTTTTAAATCATCTTTCAATGGACAATTACAAGAAACTTTAGCAATGTCATGATTTGAAAATAATTAGAAGTCTAATTATTGGGGAACTATACAACATATGACTCCGAATTTCGAAGCCCTCAATTAACTTGAAGTACTGATTGGAATTTGAACCTTAATTAAACCTCACATCAACATAACTTAAAGGATTAAATAGCCAAGATCTTGAAATAACCAGATATGTTCAGTTAACTCATTTCAGTGCTGACAGTATCCAAAAAATTGAATCTCAAAAATGACCTAAGTTTTCAACAAGGCCCAGGCATTTCACACTTGTCAAAGATAGATGTAGAAATACAAAGCATGCTTGTTATCCAAATCTCAATTTCTTTAATGCTACATCAACAAGTCAGTTTCATTTCCAAAACAAAACCATTATGTCCCAACACCTCACAAAAATTCCTATCAGCATATCAAACATCAATCATTTTTCCCTTTGAGCCTCGTTAGCACCATCTCAAACACGAAATTACTACCGAGCACACCTACTTACTTCATCCAAGGTTAAGATACATTTGAGACATATTAAACTTGATTGAGTCCTATACATAACATTCCATCAGCCCCAAACCAAATACAATTTAAAGAACTCGACTACTTAGAATAGAGACTAACTATCATACACAATGAATCAGGTAACTAAGGCAAACATCATGTAAACATACAACAAATAAAACTATTGTCATTCTTTCAACTTTATTTTCATTTCCATCTTCAAATTGGACCTCACATTGGGTAGAGTTCAGGAAAAATGTGCCTGGGAAATAAAGGAAAGCAAAAAGGAATGAGGAAGCAGTAACAAACAGCAGCTAAACCAATTCAACCCTCAGTGATGTAACAGTAACCTCAGAAATTAGAACAGCTTCAAACCAGAACTTTTCAAAACCAAAATCAGGCCAATTTTCAACCAAAAATGCAGAATCTAAGCCTCATATGAATCAGAGATAACTTCAGAAGAAAAAGAACCTCAAGAATGAAATCAAAAATCAACGGAACAGTGAAATTTTATGGAAATTTTTAGTCGTTTTGGTTTTTCTGAAATTTTTATCCAGTCTGATCTCTCCTTAAAAATTCAGTAAATGGGGCTTTTATATAGGGGTGTTAGGGCAGCAGTAAAGATTTCAGAATTTGCTCTTTAATGCTTTTTCAATTTTTGTTTTTGCTGTTGTGCCCTTAACATAAAGATCATCCCTTCACATAAGCCCCCCAACACAGCTTCTAGGAAGCTTCCCTGGGCAGTTACATAAGATTCCCCTAATTAAAAAACCTGAATTACCCTTTAAGCCTAGGTGATTTACCCTCAAAACCAACCTGGGTCAAGTTGACCCAAGACTCAAATCCAAACCCTGGGCCTAGGCTTTGCAAAAAAAAAACCATATTGAATCTCTTACTCGGGTTTCTGACTTCAAAACCCAATTTCAATCAGGGTTCATGAAATTAATGGGCCAGGCAGAATTTTCCAAGACAAACAATTCAGATTTCCTATCTTTGAAAACCAACAAAATGAAATAATACCACAGAACAAAGAAATAAAAATGTGAACTACCAAACTTCAGACTAATTCAAAACAAAAAACAAAATAAACAAATAAAGATAATAGAGAAAACAGCCAAGACGAAGTAGGAAGAGAATGAAATTGGAACCAAACGAAAAAGAGGATGGAAGGAGAAACGGAGTACCTAAACCAGAAGTGGATGAACCAAAGTCTTGAATGAACTTCCAATGCTTTCCGATTTAAGACGAAAAAGACTGTTAGTCGGTTTGTTCTTGTGAGAACAAACACCTAGCACTCATTTTGGCCCAAATCAAACTTCAAAAGTGAGAAAACAAACAAAACCAGACCGCTTTAAAGGAGGAATTGAAGGCAGGGGTAAGTCTAGGGTTTCGTTTCTTGATCTGAAATTAAAGCGAATTGAAAAGGATTCATGGGAAATTTGTGGTGGTTTAATGTTAAAGGGTTTATGGAGAGTGTGTGGTAAAGTTTTGGGAAGATTTGGAGGTGGAACACCCGTAACAATGGCGGATTAGGTTTTGAGATGGAGGAGACGAAGTGCAGGGGCGTTTTGGGTGAACTGAATGGTCTCTGAGGTATTTCGGACATTCTTAAACGAGAATGGAGATGGGTTCTGGATCGTTGGATGAAACAAGAGGAAGGGCCAGGATTTGTTAAGGCTAACAGAACTCGAAACGACGTAGTTCCACCCCCTTACTACGTCGTTTCAAAGGCCTGGGTGACTGACTACTTGGACCGGGTAAAATGACGGGTTTTGGGCCAATTTGACGGGTTAATGGAAGGGAAGTGATTTGGGCCTGATGGAGACTTAAATAAACAGCCCAGCAAGATTTTAATTCCAATTCCTTTTCTTTTCAATTCATTGTTCTTCAAAATTCTTTTTTTTTTCAAAATTAAAATTAAAACCTAAATTAAATCCTAAAACTAAATTAACCTATCAAAAACACTAATTAAACCTAAATAATAATTATCATAACTAATTGAAACCAAATTTAAGGAAAATCTACCAAAATTCAAAACTAAAATTAGAAAGTGCAAAAATAAGTTATTTTTGTGATTTTTCCATTTTTATGAAACAACTAACTTTCTAATTACTCTAAAAATGTAAAATCAAATCCGAAATGCAAATGCAACATATTTTTTGTATTTTTCATGAATTAAATAAAATAAACATGCACAGACAAATGCAAACAATAACCAAAAATGCTACCAAAATCCACAAAATTGCAAACAATAGAAAATTATTTTGTTTTGAATTTGTGGGAGTAGTTCATATAGGGCAAAAATCACGTGCTCACAGACAGAAAGAAACAAGAGATGAGCAAACACAATCATTCAGATGTGGTATAAGTAGGCTAAGATTCAGCAGAACATATTCGAAGCATGGTGACAACGAGATATTAACAAGAATCAGGTAAACAGGCAAGCACACAAAACCAAGACAAAGGAAGTCAGGCTAACACACATAACCAAAGCGAAGAAAACATGCCAACACACAGAACCAAAGTAAAGAAATCATGCCAACACACATAACCAGAGCGAAGAAAAATCTTTACAAATTAGGGCTTTTATCAAAGTCAAGTTAAAAAGCAACAGGAGCATGAAATTGATCAAAATAAACAAGGAAAAAGGTTTTAATCATAAAGAAATCGGATAAAACATGCGTAAAAGAACTCCGAGAAACCCTAGTTTTCAAAGAAAGTAAAACGGTTCAGAGTAGACGATCTTTCAGAAAAAGCTCGAGAATAAGCAGATCATAGAAGGAAACATGCTTAAAGCATGAAAATAACATCGTTCTGAGAGATTCAGAAGAGAGTTAGGGTTTCAAAAGGAAACCCAAATAGAAATTGAAAGAACCTGTTATAACTTCACAAATCGTAACACATATGGTGCGATTTTGCCCAAAATCACACCAGGGAAACCTCGAACAACAGAATCGGAAACCCTAGGTCCAAATCGACATGGCCCAGGACCCTTGAGGACCTCAGAGATGTTGAGCAAGGCGATGAGAGACCCATTAGAGGCTTGGGGTTGAAAGGAGGTAGCCGGAGATGGCCGGAGAAGGAGGCGATTGATGGAGTCTAGGGTCAGGTTTGAGAGAGGAGAGAGGATGAGAGCATCTGAAGGCGGCGCCTTTGGAAAAATGGCTTAGGGTTAGGGGGGTCGTATGAATTAAAATGGTAAGAACAAATTCTGGCCATTGATCTTTTAGATCAACGGTCCTGATCTAATGGTTTTTTTTGGATCGGGTAGGAGTGTATAGGGTCTGGGTCAGGTGATTGGGTTATAAAAACAAAATTGGGATGGGATTTGGTCCGATTTTGGCCACAATTGAAAGCCAAATTTGGCTATAACTTGAATAGCCAATTTTTCCCTATTTAATTTATAAAAGAATAAATTAATTTCTGGGAATAAATTTAAAGTACCAAAAATTATTTATAACACATAATCAACTATCTAAAAATACGAAACCTAATTTTTATGAATATAAACGTAATTAATCCTAAAAGAGGCTAATATTGTAATCACATACAATTTAACTTTAAAAATACAAAATGACTTTGTAAAAATATGCAAAAATTATATTAGCCACATTTTGGTATAAATATGAAAATCCAATAAATGAATCACCAAAAATGATAATTTTGGGAATAATTATTGGGTTTTTATTGATAAAATAGGGCAATAAATTGATTTAAAAATCTTTAAAAATTAAGAAAAATAGTAAAATATTTGGACATATTTATATATGCATGCACATTCTATTTTGAAAGTATTTTAATATTAAAAATATATAGGGAAAATTGGGTATCAACAGCTGCCCCTCTTTACCTGGGAAGGATGAAAGAGTTGTCGGGTAAAGATATGATGACCAATTATGACCAAACGAAATGGTTCGAGGAGGCTTAGGCCGTGCCCTGGCTTCCGAGATGCCTACATATCCCTGGTTTTATAGGAATCAGGTCATATGTAGTTCAGGATCCGTCGGCGGAGTATGCTGACGGGTACTTTCCAAGAACAGACGCAATATTTCGGGCTGGGTGAGTGAGTGGCTTACTGGAATGGTTAGGCCTGATGTGGCTGCGGGCACTGGAGCGGAGACGCTCCTGTCGGAACGGCTGCTGCTTGTCGATTTACCTGCAAATAAGTAATACAAAGCATATATTGTGCGTAAATTTAGACATGATGCGAATTCCCGTCGGACCATGAATGTTGTCTTTGGATGGTTAGGATGATGTCTTTAGACCATGGTGTCCTGGGCCATGAAGCGTATATTAAAGGATTCACGGGCCATGAAATGATGCTCTCGGTCTATGAGGATGATGCCTCCGAACCATGATTTCTTTAAATAATGATATGCAAAAGATTAAAAGGGGTCCTCAGGCCATGACATGGCGTTCTCGGGCTATGAAAATGGTGCCTCCGAACAATGGCGCCTTTGGATAATTTGGCGATCTTTCAGCCCATGAGATGCAGTATTTGGCGATCTTTCAGCCCATGAGATGCAGTATTTGGCGATCTTTCAGCCAATGAGATGCAATGGGTGGCGATCTTTCAGCATGCAAAATGTAAATAAAGCGGCGATCTTTCAGCCATGCAAATGTAAATAACGTGGCGATCTTTCAGCCATGCAATGTAGATAAGGTGGCGATCTTTTAGCCATGCAATGTAAATAAGGTGGCGGTCTTTTAGTCATGCGAATGTGAATAAGGTGGCGGTCTTTCAGCCATGCGAATGTGAATAAGGTGGCGATCTTTCGGCCATGCAAATAATGTACATAAGGTGGCAATTTTTCAGCCATGCAGATGTAGTGTGAGGCGATCTTTCAGCCATGCAGATGTAGAGGTGGCGATCTTTCAACCATGCAAATGTAAATAAGGTGGCGATCTTCCAGCCATGCAAAAATATAAATAAGGTGGCGATCTTTCAGCCATGCAAATGTAAATAAGGTGGCGATCTTTCAGCCATGCAAAACATGTAAATAATGTGGCAATCTTTCAGCCATGCAATGTAGAGGTGGCGATCTTTCAGTCATGCAAAAAATGTAAATAATGTGGCGATCTTTTAGCCATGCAATGTAGAGGTGGCGATCTTTCAGCCATGCAAATGTAGATGGAGGTAGAGCTCAACCTCAGAAGGCAGAATGGTAGCCTTATGCAATGCAAAAATGCAGATGGAGACAGCGTTTAGTCTCGGAAGGCAGAATGGTAGCCTTATGCAAGAAATAAAAGGGCAAACGGTGATAGAGCTTTCTTAGCTGATAGCTGATTGCGGTACTGTGACTGCTGGGGACATTGTGACACACGGAATATCCCTGACGTGTGTGGATAGCAAATGTTGGTAAGTGTGATAGTTCTGAGAATTGTATTTCTGAACAATGTCTGTCTTGTGAGTGTACAGCATACCTGATGCTTTCATAATCCCAGTGCCTGCATCCAAAGAAAAATCGTGAGTTTTGCAGAGGGGGCAGGTTAGTTTGCATCCCTGCTGGCTCTGCTTGACCTGCTCGGCTTTGATCTGGTGATACGACATGTATCATTGGGGGTAGCGTTGCTAAACAAGGAGATTTCGATAATAAACATGCATGAATTTGTAAAAATATGACACAAGTAACTAAGAAACAAATTTCAGATGAACCGACGACTGTGACATGGCTCAAGACATTGCGACCTCTCTTGCTACGGAATTTTGAGGGTCCTCCTCAAAATTCTGCCCCAGTTTAATGGGTTGATGCTTCTGACGGTTGCTTGCGATGATTGGCCGAAATTACTTCGGAATTTTGAGGGTCCTCCTCAAAATTCTGCCCCAGTTTTCAATTGCGGGGGAAATGAAAATTTTATTGAATTGTGACCGAACCCATAGGGTTGCCTACGTATCCCCTCTTAAACGGGAATCAGGTCAGATGTAGTTCAAATACATCGCATAGGAAAGCATATAAATTACACGTAGTAACGTTTGACTACATCTGAATTGATTGGCTTCGGCCAGACTTCTCCGTCCATTTCTGCAAGTATGAGGGCTCCTCCTGTCAAAACCCGATGAACCATGTATGGGCCCTACCAGTTGGGAGAGAACTTCCCTTTGGCCTCGTCTTGATGCGGAAAATTTTCTTTAAAGCTGCCCTGGTATGAACTGTCTTGGCCGGACTATTTTGTTGAAGGCTCTGGACATTCTGTTCTGATAGAGCTGACCATGACAAACTGCATTCATTCTCTTTCCATCTATAAGAGCCAGCTGCTCGTAACGACTCTTCACCCATTCTGCATCGTCGAGCTCAACTTCCTATATGATCCTTAAGGAAGGAATTTCTACTTCGGTGCGAATGACGGCTTCTATACCATAAACCAGCATATAGGGGGTTGCCCCTGTTGACGTGCGGACTGTGGTGCGATACCCTAATAAAGCAAATGATAGCTTCTCATGCCACTGCTTATGCTTCTCTATCATTTTCCTCAATATCTTCTTGATATTCTTGTTGGCGGCTTCTACGGCTCCATTCATCTGGGGCCTGTAGGCTGTAGAATTCTTGTGTCTGATCTTGAAGGTTTCACACATGGCTCTCATCAAGTCACTATTGAGATTTGAACCATTATCAGTAATGATTGACTCTGGAATCCCAAATCGACAAACAATGCGGTCGCGGACAAAGTCTCAATAACTTTCTTAGTTACTGCTCTGTAAGATGCTGCTTCGACCCACTTGGTGAAATAATCGATGGCTACTAGGATAAACCTGTGTCCGTTTGAAGGGGCAGGCTCGATTGGTCCAATAACATCCATTCCCCAGGCGGCGAAAGGCCATGGTGAGCTCGTTGCATTAAGCTCATTTGGAGGTACCTTTATCATGTCTGCATGTATCTGACAGCGGTGGCATTTTCAGACATACTGGATGTAGTCCGTCTCCATAGTCATCCAAAAGTAACCAGCTCGGAATATCTTCTTTGCTAAGAGAAAATCGTTCATATGTGGACCGCAGGTCCCAGCATGAATCTCCTCTAGCAGCTTGTATGCTTCCTTTGCGTCGACACACCTTAATAATCCCAAATCAGGAGTCCTCCAGTACAGGATTCCTCCGCTGTGAAAGAAATTGTTAGACAACCTCCGCAGCGTGCGCTTCTGGGTATGATTTGTAAGTTCTGGTACTCTTCTTTTGTCAAATATTCCTTGATATCCTGAAACCAAGGTTTTCCGTCTGCTTCTTCTTCGACATGGGCACAATAAGCTAGCTGATTATGGATCTTTACTGGAATGGGATCAATGAAATTTTTGTCTAGATGTTGTATCATGGATGATAGGGTAGCCAATGCATCGACGAACTCATTCTGGACTCTGGGAACATGTTGGAACTCTGTCTTCGTGAACCTCTTTCTCAATTCCTGTATATGATGCTGGTACGGGAGTATCTTGGACTTCTTGGTTTCCCATTCTTCTCGGACCTGATGTATGAGTAAATCCGAATCTCCGATCACCAGTAACTCCTGAATGTTTATGTCAATGGCCATCTTGAGCCCTAGGATGCAGGCTTCGTATTCGGCCATATTGTTGGTGCAGGGGAACCTGAGTTTGGCAGACGCCGGATAATGCTGACCGGTTTCTGATACCAGGACGGCTCCTATGCCAACTCCTTTGAAGTTTGCTGCTCCGTCGAAAAACATTCTCCAACCATCATAGGACTCTGCAATATCTTCTCCTACGAATGATACTTCTTCATCAGGAAAATACGTTTTCAGAGGTTCGTATTCTCCATCCACGGGATTCTCAGCGAGATTATCTTCCAGGGCCTGTCCCTTGACCGCTTTCTGAGTTAAGTAGACAATGTCAAACTCACTCAATAGGATTTTCCACTTGGCTAGCTGGCCAGTAGGCATGGGCTTCTGAAAGATGTACTTTAAAGGGTCCATCCTTGATATGAGATATGTAGTATAGGCACAGAAGTAATGCCTTAGCTTCTGGGCTACCCAAGTCAAAACACAATAGGTGCGCTTCAATAGAGAATACCGGGCCTCGTACGGAGTGAATTTCTTGATGAGATAGTAAATGGCCTATTCCTTTCTCCCTGTTTCATCATGCTGCCCAAGACGCAACCGAAGACACCATCCAATACTGCAACCATCTCATCATCCCCAGATGGACCGAGCCCGCCCTGGTTCTGACCACCACAACTATCCATAAGGAACTAAAACAGCTTTCGAAAGACCGTCAGTAGTTAGGTAAACCACCGCCGTAGGAAGAAATTGTAGAATTTCTAACCGAGTGTCTATTGACATCTGACACGATACTTTGCCGACTACATCAATTCGGAAGGGTTCTTTGAGTAGTGTAGGAAGAACAAGAAACGTCACCGTTAAGAACTTATCGAAACTGAAAACTACCTAGGTCAAGATAAGGGGCCGCTGAGTGTTATTTTGGGTTCATTAAAAGGTCGTCCTTGGGGCTTACGTGTGAAACGTCCTAAGTCAAAGTCCAACATGGAAGCGTTAGATAACTTTTTGAAGGAGTTTAGAAGGTACACTAATCACCGGAAGAACCTGAACTAGATAGCGTCATCTACGTACACCTCAATCTCCTTGTGTATCATATCATGAAAAATTGTAGTCATGGCCCTCATGTAGGTGGCCCATGCATTCTTAAGGCCAAACGGCATCATCTTGTAGCAGTACATTCCCCACGGCATAATGAAAGCCGTTTTCTTTGCATCTTCTTCATCCATCCAGATCTGATGGTAACCAGCGAAACAATCCACAAATGATTGCAACTCATGCTTGGCGTAATTGTCGATCAGGATGTGTATGTTTGGTAAAGGGAAGTCGTCTTTCGGACTGGCCCGGTTGAGATCCCGATAGTCGACACAGACCCTGACCTTCCCGTCCTTCTTTGGTACTGGCACAATGTTGGCTAACCATGTCGAGTATTCTACTACCCTGAGAACCTTGGCTTTGACTTGCTTAGTGACTTCTTCCTTGATTTTCAAACTCATGTTAGGCTTGAACATTCCTGAGCTTCTGCTTTACCGGCGGACGTGTCGGGTCGGTTCGCAATTTTATGGGCCACAATAGATGTACTTAGATCAGTCATGTCATCGTACGACCAGGCGAATATGTCCTCATATTCCTTTAGAAATTCTATGTATTCCTTCTTTTCTGATGGCGATATGTGGACGCTGATTCGTGTTTCTTTGACGTTTTTAGCATCTCCCAGGTTAACAATCTCAGTCTCGTCCAGGTTGGACTTCGGTCTGTTTTCAAAATTCTCAACTTCTCTAACAATCTCCTCCGGTATGTCATCTTCCTCTAAATCTATGTCCGTTTGTTGCGTTGTCTCATTGCATGTCACAGTCATTGGTTTATCAAGATAAGTAATAGTAATGCTGTATAAGTAAAGTAATGAGAGAAAATAATAAGAGTGTTGATTTATAAAAAAAATCGAAATGCTTTGATAAATTCCATAACCGTTTTGAACATTGAAGATCTTATTGCGGAAATCAAAAATGCGAAAGGAAAAATTAACTAGTAAAAATAAAAGATAGTGCATGATGCTTGTTCAGCCTTGCTACCCCGAGGCTTGCCTGGCTCTGGTGGTCTGATGGTCCAGTTGTTGAGGTATGCTCCTCTACTTACGGCTTGTATGGAAGGACCTTCCTCCCCCTCCTCCTCGAACACAACACAGCAATCCATGTCATCGTCTTCTAAGAACAAGTTCTTCACTGCAGCAAGTGCCTCCTCCTCGTCTGTCCCATAAACAATGTCGGCCTGTTGGAAAGTCTGCTCCAAAGGTAGTATTGGTTGTTCTAGTGGGTAGTAGGGACCGCGCCATGGTGGCGACCAGTTGTTAAATTCTTCCCAGGTATACTCATATCCCAGACCGAAAGTGGTGCCATGTTTCTTGAGTTTTATAGGCTTAGTGATTCCTTAGAGGTTCTTGCCAAGCCCCTTGCCAGGCTTGTACCCACTCCAGTTCAATATACTCTCGATCTTGTTGTCCCACCATTTATCTTTGTCAACAGCATTGACTCGCTCGATGTGGTGATAGGTCTCCCCACCTAGTTTTCTTCTACCTCCGCTTGCCGGAATGGTCTGGCGACTGTATATAGGATTGCTACCGTCGCCGTGAATGATCACCTCCTTGTGATTCCACTCAAATTTTACCGCCTGATGTAGTGTTGATGCTACGGCCCCAGCAGCATGAATCCATAGTCGTCCCAACAGCAGGTTGTAGGATGTCGGCACGTCTATCACTTGAAAATCAACATCAAACCAAGTAGGCCCCATTTGCAAACACAGACTAATCTCCCCAATAGTGGACCTTTAGGAACCGTCGAAGGCTTTCACATTTATGGCTCCGTCCTTTATCTCTTGCAGCCCCTTACCCAATGTCCTAAGTGTTACCAGCCGACAAATATTGAGGCTGGACCCTCCATCAATCAGGATGCTGGTGATAAAATAGTCTTCACATTGCACGGTGATGTGCAATGCCTTGTTGTGACCCAACCCTTCAGGTGGCAGCTCATCTTCATGAAAAGTAATCTTGTGACTTTCCAATACCTGTCCTACCATGTTAGCCATTTCTCCGCCGGTGATGTTGCTTGGCATATATGCTTTACTCAGCACCCTCAACAGGGCATTCTTGTGTGCCTCAAAATTTCATAGCAAAGCGAGGATGGAAATTTGTGCTGGTGTTTTGTTCAGCTGGTCGATGATCGAGTATTCCTTGGCCTGTATCTTTCTCCAGAGATCTCCGGCCCGGTCTCGATAATGGGCGGTCGGTTAGAGGCCTGCTTGCTCGACTCAGCCAGATGTTCCGGGGTATAAACTCTGCCAGTTCTCGTCATACCCTGTGCCGCAATAGCCTCTCCGAACCTAACCTTGCCTTTCCTTCTTGCTTCGGCTGTATAGTCCCATGGGATAGCCTTTGTATGGAATGACATCATGGTCGACATCTCCACTGGGATCGGTGTGGCTGTCTTTACTCCGAACGGAGCATGTACCTTGGGTGGTAAAACTGCAACTTTGAATGGTGTAAGTGCATTCGTTGGTGACACGAATTTGACCTCAATTGGCGCTGGTGTCTTTGTAGAGGACGTTGCTTCAAACTCAAGTGGCACGGACATATTTACCTCGGCGTCCCCAGAGGGCTGAATCTGGACCATGATCAGATTAAGAGTGATTATTGGTTTCTTTGGGTCGTCACCTTCTGTGATCAAACCGGTCGATCCCTCAGGATCCCAATCATCCTCTATTTTGATCATGTGAACACCTCCACCCTTGTGGTCCGGCAGAGGATTATTGCGGACATTTGGAGCAGGTTCCTTGGCCACAATATTCTTGTTATCAATTAAAGTCTGGATCTTGTCTTTCAGAGAACGGCATTCGTCAATAGTGTGTCCTTTCATACCGGAGTGATAGGCACATGATTTGTTTGGATTAACCCACTGAGAAGGGTTCTCAGGAGCTGCAGCAGGGATAGGGGTGACATAACCAGCAGCTTTGAGTCTTTCATACAACTGTTCAATAGGTTCAGCAATAGCTGTATATTGTTTCGGAGGCCTTCGGTCAAAGTTCGGTCGAGGTCTAGGGAAGTTTTGGCGTGTAGGAGGTGACTGATAGTGGGATGGTTGAGCATTGTAGCCCTGGTAAACATGTGCGGGTTGGGAATGTCTGGGTGAAGTAGGCTGATACGTGGGGGGTGGAGGTGATTGATAAGTGGGTGGTGGAGTTTGGTAAGAGGGTGAGGGTGCTTGGTAGTTTGGAGTAGGCTGATATGTGAGTGGAGGCATTGGGTAGGTTTGGTATTTGACGGGAGATTTGGTTCTCTGTGCCACCATTACGGCTCCTACGCCCCTTTTCTTGGACACACCTCCTGACTGTAAGGCCTTATTTGTAGTTTGCAAGGCCTCGAAGTTCATAACCATACCGCTTTTGATGCCCTCTTCGATCCTTTCTCCTTCCTTGATAATGTCAGAAAACTTGTGGACCTCGATCATCATCAGCCTTTCATAATACTGTGGGTCTTGAGCCCAGAAAAAGAATTTGATCATTTGTTCTTCCTCTAAGGCAGGTCTAACCATAGCAGCTTCGGACCTCCAGCGAGTAGCATACTCGCGAAATGTTTCTGTGGGCTTCTTCTTTAGATGTTGAATATAGAACACATCCGGCGCATTCTCCGTGTTGAACCTGAACCTGTCCATAAAGTCGGACACCATGCTTACCCAGTTCAACCACTTCTTTGGATCTTGGCTAATGTACCAGGACAAAGCATCTCCTTTCAAGCTCCTCATGAAAAGCTTCATGCGGATTTTCTCGTCTTTTCCTACTCCAACCAGCTTGTCACAGTACGTTCTCAAATGGACCCTTGGATCCCCTGTACCATCAAACATCTCGAACTTAGGAGGTTTGTACCCCTCGGGCAGTTCGACATCGGGCTGTATGCAAAGATCTTCGTAGTTCAGCCCTTCAATTCCCTTACTTCCTTCAACGCCTTGAATTCGACTAGTCAATTTCTTATGTTCTTCGGCCAAGTTTCTGATGAGAAAGTCTTTATCATCAGACTCGGGTGTGCTTGAGATGGGTTGGGTGGAGTGTGGCATAGTCTCCACGTAGATGGGGGTATTATGGTGGGCGTGGCAGTGGTCATTTATGGAGTTCTGGAGTTCTGGGATGAGCAGCGGGGTGTTATTTGAGGTATGGCAGGTGTTGCAGTGGTGGTGAGGAGCGGGATGGTTCTGTTGCTTCGGGACGTTCTGTGGAGGTGTAGGGTTCTGAGCATTTGGGAAATTGATATCTGGAGTAGTGAGGGAAAATGACAGATTTGCCAGATTCCGAACCTGATCAAGTTCTTCTTGGAATTTCAGCAGCTTTTGTTCGAGTTGGGATGCATTTTCTTTGGAAACCTGAGTAACATGACCATGAGTGACCTCTACCCGTTCAGTTGAGTTCTCCTTTCTGGCGTTGTTCAAATCTTCCATCTTCCCTTTGTTCTTGTTTTTGACAGGACTAAGAGGAGGAGTGGGTGGAGGGCCCCTAGATCTCGTGGAATAAGATGATGTTGCCAGAGTGCATGAACTAACCATTGGGGAGGGGAAATAAACAAAAAGTAAAAACAAAAAAGGTAACAAGTTAGTGAGGATTATGAAAATGTTGCAATATTTAAACACATAGTGCAGAATGTAAACTGCGTCCTAAGTTGGGGACCTCTTTGTGCCCGAGGTAGGCCTAGCGACAAATTGATTTGGAGAACATAGAATGCTAAATGCCTCATTTTATTGACAAAAAGTAGACGAATCCCATATCGACACTAAATAACAGGAAATAAAAGTCGCTAGTGGCCATTGGCCTTATTACATTTCATAAAAAGAAGAAAAACTCCTATCTATTTGATCCCAGAAGGACCTTCCCCAGATTCGTCATCCTTGGCTCCATCAAACAGCTTCCCCAGCTCGCGAAGTCCCAGCAATAGGTAGGCTCTGGCTAGATGTCCGCCTTCGTTTCCTTCAGCATTTTGGCAGTCTTCGACCCTCTCGAGAAATTTCTTCTCCAACTCCACTATGCCTCTCTCCAAGTATACCAGTCGCTTGTTGGCACTGACAGCCATGTCCTTCCATTCCTCAATTAACCTTTGGTTGGCTTCTCGTATCTCACGGTGCTCGTTTTCGCACTCCCGGATCCTCTTGCACAGTTGGTTGTATTTGACCTGTGCCTCGGCTTTTTCATCTATGATCCTGTGACCTCGAACAAACCCAAGCTGGCCCAGGCCATCATGCTTATCTTCCAACCAGCCTGAATAGTATGGAGTACAAACAGCCTGATATCTATCTGGCTCGATGGTATCCCTCACCATGACGATCTTGCAGTGCCACATATGCTGAGCTTGGCATTTGTAAGGACTATCATCATCCTGGAAGTCAGCCCGAAAGTGACTCATCTTGTCAACCCTGGGTACAACCTGCTTCCTACCCGCTTGCCTCATAACTCGAGAGAGACGTAAGGGTACGTTCCTCTCAGGTCGATCAATATTAGGAAAGGGGCATCTCTGGATCGGGCGATGAACTCCTCGGTCGGAAACCACTCGAACATCCATTGTACCTGCTCCTCGGTCAAATTATCAAACAGTTCGAACCATCCTTTGGCATTCTCTGGCTGAGCAAACATATCAGGGATATAATTCATTCCCTTTGGGTGATGGAAAGCGATGTGATCGTCCCAGTCCCTTCGCTGAATCTCTTGTCGGTATTCACCCTTTTGTAGATGCTCCATGAGCCAAAGTTGAAGCAGAAAATTACAGACTTCAAAGTGACTGGCTCCCTATTGACACTTCTCTAGGGCTCGGTATATTTCCGTAATGATCATGGGCACAATGCTGAATGGTTGCCCGCCAATTCCTTCCATTAAGGTCTTAGTTACCATGGCCAATCTGGTGTGGATTCTTGCTTTCTTCAGTGGAAACACAATCAACCCCAGAAAACAAAACATGAATACGAAGACCCTTCGGTGAATATGCCCTAATGATGTGATGGTAAACTCATCGGGATAGGTACGGTAGGATTTGCTGTGACCATACCTCTCGTACAAATAATCAAAACGGATGTAGGATTCTTTCAAACATGTCAGTTCTGGATTCTTCTTCAAACCCATCATTTTGAGGAAACCCCTGCCCTTGTAGTTCTCAGGCATTAACAAACCCGGAGTTTCCCATGGTATACCGGCCAATCCTCCTATTTCTTCTAGTAAGGGTGTCATTTCAATGTCCCCGAAGAGGAATACGGACCTCTCACAATCACAGAACAAAGTAGCAGCTTCTATGATCTTGTTGTTGGGTTGGATTTCCAGGAGAGAAGGTAGGTTTCCCAAATATTTTCGGACAAGAGTCTGATCACTAGAGTGAAGATCTTTCCACCAGCTTAGCAGTTTTGGGTGGATGTTGGTGACCATGCCAAATCTGGGGACTTCGTGCCTTCTCATATTTCTGCAAGACAAATAAGGTTAGGCCCTTACCCCCACCGGACTCGACTATTTAATATCAACAATTGGCACAAAAGCATTTAGTTCTCCAAATAAATGTACAGAACGTGACGATGTCCTTTTGGGTTTTAGGGAAACCCAATGGACTTTGGACAAGGCCATCTTAAAGAGTCATTATGCGGACAACATAACTGACTCGGCTAGGTTTGACCATGATGCATGCACAGTTAAACAGAGTAAGGTTTCTATGGGGTTTTTAGACTGGTACCCTTGAGCGGACAAATTAAGGGGGAAAGGCATGGAACCGTCGACTACACCATTGATCGACTGGTTTTACTACAAATATGCCTTTTCCGAATTTAGGGGATGATAATATCGGAAGGGCGCAACCACTCATTATAAGCGTTGCTATGGTATTTGTTTGGCACGAGTGGAATATGATGTTGAGCATAACTATGCAACAATTAAAGACATGTTGTCATATATTTGCACGTTAAGGAAGCAGTAATACAACAGTTTCATAATTTCAAGTAGTAGTAAAGGAAAGTAGAAAAGGAAAAGAAACAAAAGACAAGTCAGTTGCACAACTGAAAAGAGAATTGAATGCTTAAAGGAATTAAACAAGTAATTGCACATAAAGAGATATAAATTCACAATAATAGTCTGAAATCGTAAAAGCCTAAAAGTCTCCAGCAGAGTCGCCATGTTGTCGCACCCCCTTTTTCTCGTGAAATCGGGTTTATGACATTGGAGGGACAACTCGTTCCTTTTGGGAACTGGGTTTGCATTTTTGAAGAGTCGCCACCTAATGATTAAGGTGCATTAGGACACCAATAGAGATTCAATTCTAAGTTTTACTTGAATAACCAGAGATAGGGTAAGGGCTTGAAATTATCCTAAGGGGAAGGTGTTAGGCACCCCTCAGGATCCACTAGTGTGGTTCCCGGCCAGACAGTTATTGTGAGTATGAGGTGCAATTAACATATAAGCAGATAAGGCTCAAATAAGAGGGGATTTCAACACATAAAAGAAAGAACATTTTTTTTTGAAAGAAGAGCTTTTAAAAAAAAGAAAGAGTTTGCAAAAGAAAGGGGTCCTAGGTTTGTATTTAATATGGATCACATCAACGCAATACCCGGTAATCACTCCTCAAGAGAGGGGCTACACGTGGTATTAACGCACCGGTCATCATATCCATATCTACCCTTCCCACCCTGTTAAGGTATTAAAGCGCGGATTGGTCTCGATTACTTATTGCATGCTATTACCCGTCCCATTCCTATCAGTCCCGGAGGCGCTTGGGACTACTAATCCTAAAAGGGAGGGATATTAGGCTTATTTGAAGCTCCAAAGGAAAAAATTCTAAGGCGACATACAAAACATATAAAGACTGCACATTAAAGGGGAAACACATAAACACATAAGGCTCAAGTATACCTCCTCCAAACAAAACAATGCAATAGCACGACTTAAATAAATAAGTAAGGTCTGATTCTAAAAAAAATCTTGAGGGAAAAGGAGATTGTGGTATTGCAGCGGGCCTGGCTTATTACATGACTCAGTTAGGAAACAGAATCGGGCCTTCCTGCTGTTGATACCCAATTTTTTCCCGTATATTTTTTATATGCAAAATACTTTCAAAATAGCATATGTATGCATATATAAGTATGCCCAAGTGTTTTAGTATTTTTCCTAATTTTTAAAGGATTTTTAAATCAATTTATTGCCCATTTTAGCAGTACAAAAACCAATAATTATTCCCAAAATTATCATTTTTGGTGCATAACTTATTTTATTCTCATATTTATACCAAAATGTAGCTAGGGTAATTTTTATACATTTTTACAAATTTATTTGGTATTTTAAAAGCCAAATTGCATATAATTGCAATTTTAGCCTATTTTCAGAATTAACAGCATTTTATAATTATGAAATTGGTTCCAATATTTTTAAATTAATATTTGTATATTATTAACTGATCCAGTACTATTAATTTGTTTTCAAAATCATATTTACTATTTTTATAAATTAAAGGGGAAAAACTTGCTATTTAAAATATGGCCCCATTTTGTTTCAATTATGGCCCAAATTAATTCCGCAATTAACCCAATTTCGGACCTCAAACGGACCAGCCCAATTCCAATTTAACCCAGCCCTTAACCCGTTTAAAACTACCCGACCCAGACCCCTTTTTATCCTGGCCGTTGATCTTTGAGATCAACGGCCCTTATCCGCCCTTGCCTTTTTTAATCCTAAAGACTACCCTAATCCCCTCATTTTCCCTTCTATCAGCCGCCTCTGAATACCCCCCTCTCTCAAACTCTCTCAAATGTTCTCGAAACCCTAATCGTCTTCTATTGTCTTCAACCTCAATCTCACCGGAATCCATGGACTCTCAGGCCATGGATAGCTTAAATCATCTCCCTCTGCTCTTAAACACTTGGTATTCGAAGGTTCGAGGTCTGACCTCAAAGGTTTTCGTTCAGATCTTCGCCGATTCAAGGTTCTATGGCCATCTCCGGCCCAGCTCCGGCACACTATGGTGTTTTGAGCCTGGTTCTGACTTATCCGACTCAGATCAGACCTATTTCCAAGCCTTTCTCATTTTAGGGTTCCTCTGAAACCCTAGCTCTTCGAGGTTTTCTCTGATTTTTTTTAGATCTGTTACATATCTGTGCTCTACTTGAGTTTTTAAACGTTTTCCCCAATTTTTCTTTCAAAAATTACTTCGTTCCGATTTAGGGTTTTCTGAAAAGCTTTAAAATGTTTCTCTGACTTTTCTGTTTCTTTTTCTTTGTGTGTATTTATCTATACTATGTTCTTATGTTTTCTTTTCTGCCTACGTCATGTTCTTCTACTGTGTTCTTATGTTTTCCTTTATTATGCATGTTCTTCTACTGTGCTCCGTTCTTTCTTCTACTGTGTTTCTATACCATGTTCTCGCATGTTTATCTCACTGTGTTTTCCTATATGTTCTTTTGCTATACTGTTTCGATGTTCATGTTTCTTCAACTGTATTTCTCTACCGTGTTCTTAAGTGTTTACTGTTTCACTTCTACTTCACCTTGTTTTAAGACCCGTTTAAGCATGTTTTCTACTCTCATNTATAAATTTTCTGTTGTATTTGCTTGTCTTCTCATGAGATTCTGAAAAGAAATCTCTGAGCCTGTTGCCTCCTTATCTCGGTATTTGACTCGAGTCAGAAATCCTAGAATTTGGGGGGGTTTCCTCCGAGTTTGGTCATATGATCAGACTAGGGTTCTGTTTGAGAACCCTGGACTCTTTCAGACTTATTTCTGAGTCTATGAACTAAGTTTGAACTTCTTTGTTTATGATTCTAAACTTTTGAATTCTTCTATGCTAGACTCTTCTACTTATTAGCATGATAGTTCTTCGTGCTTAAGCGTGGCTGTATGCTTTTATATGTGTGATGAATTCTTTCTTCCGAAAAGGTTTTCCAACTTATGATTGATTCAAAATCCTTTTTTAGGTTTGATTGATTGTTACTGATTTTCCTTAAGTCAAAATAGTTCCCATCTTTCTGACTTGATTCATTCATACAAAAATCTTCAATTTTTGATTTACTAGCTGTTAATTGATTCCCTTGCCTTACTTGCACAAACCGTGTACTATCAAGACTTTTTCCTTAAATATACCTCTATGTATTTACCCCTCTTGTACTACTTTGAAAAGGTGTTTGATTAATCTATTTCCTTAATTATTTTTACCCGTTTGAAATCAGAATCCCTTAATTAAAGCGAAACCTTGTGAAATTGATTTTAAAAACTATTTTCTTACATATTTCTGCTTGTTTTATACATTATAAAAGGGCATGACCCTTCTGCACTTTCAGAACAATAAATTACACGATTAGCACACATTACACACTTCAGGCACTTATAATCTCACAGTTCTCTTCTAAACTCATAGCATTCTAACTACTTGATTGCACTTTGGCATTACAAGACTACTGCTTTCTTTTGCTTGTTTCCTTAAGACTGGTATGTTCTAGTTTTGGTTTAAGCATCATCCCAATGTGTTTACTTACAACTTGTACATCCATGTCTATTTACTGTTTATGTGAAGTTTAAATGTCAATTAGCATGTTAATTTCCATTCATCTGTTTCTACTGTGAATCCCTGCACCCCTGTTTCCCTCTATGTGCTTTGAGTTGTAGTTCAGAACATGGCAATATGCAAGTTATTGCCCATGTTTGGACTTGATCCCTTTGGGGATCCTAACTCCCAAAACAATGTGTTCTAACAGGCTGGTGGGGTGTGCCAGCACTTCCTATTGCTAGGTATGCCCACTAGCCTGTCTTTGCCACTTCCCCTTTTCCCCTTTTCAGAATTTCTTCTATGCACTTACACTCATTCCTAGTTTCTAAGTTCAGCCCCCCTCCTGTGAACCATGCCTTGGGACCTTGAGTTCCCTCTGAACTTGGACACTTGAGGGCTGGCCCTTCCGCACTGCACTATGTCTCAATCTTGCAATGTATTTGGGTGTGAGCACTGCCCGGAGTCCATGAGGCTCTTAGGGAACTCTGACACACCCCAAAAGAGAAAGGCTTTGGATCTTGGTCTTTGGAGTTGGTATACTTCATGCTTCAGGCAGGAAACCTGAATCAGGCTCTCCTTGGTTGTAATTTTAATTTTTTGTGATGTAATTTCTTTATTTTATTTTGGTCTGTAACAATTTTGTAATAAACTTCTGCGGTGATTAGTGAAAAAGGGAAGGGTAACCGTGCATGCAAAGGGGTAGATATCATGTTCATAGGGAATATTTACATTTCTATACTCATGTATCCTGTTTTCAGCTTTCACTTCTGCATTTCATATAGAGACCATGTCTATAGGTTTTTGCACTTCTACATCTCATATAGAGACCATGTCTATAGGTTTCTGCACTTTTGCACCTCATATAGAGACCATGTCTATAGGTTTCTGCACTTCTGCATTTCCATAGAGACCATGTCTATAGGTTTCTGCACTTCTGCATTTCTATAGAGACCACGTCTGTAGGTTATTGCACTTCTGCATTATATAGAGACCATGTCTATAAGTCATTCTTGAAATGCTCATACCATATAGATAATATGCCTATAGGACTTCCTGAATTTTGCATCTGCATCTGTCACTAGGCAAACCTATTTATAGGTTTAAATAACTAACAGCATTTTAGATACCATGCCTATAGGACTTCTACACTCTTGTTTCGATTAAAAAAAATATGTTTTAAATCAGTAACGCCTAGAAAGCATGCCTATAGGAACCATCAACTAAATTTGAATCGTCCATTCGCTTATGAGTCTAAAATCAGTAGCAACAATAACGACTGCAGAATTTATATTCCTGTAATTGACAATTTCTTTCCCTTAAAATCAGTATACTTCTTTTCTGAAACTAATAAATATCATTCCTATAGGTTTTCGTTTAATACTTAGGCAAGCCATAGGGTAACTTGTAAATTGAATCAGATTTTATTAACTACAACCAACAGGCAGGCTTGTTTCGGGCTTCTTATCTGAAATATGTAATAGATCAGTTTGCCACAGCTCTTAAGTTTAATCAGACCATAATTAGTACGTGTAAGATATGCTAAACTATATGCTTCTTTTTGTTTTTAAGGAGGTTTGTCTGAGCCTTTCTATCTGTTATGTGCTTCTCCCCATATTTGTTACATATGTGTTTTGATTGTCGCCTTAGAATTTTGTCCTTTGAAACTATAAAACCTCACACCCCTTCCCTTTAGGATTAGCAGTCCCAAATACCTCCGGGGCTGATAGAATTGGGGCGGGTAATAGCATGCAATAAGAAAACGAGACTATTCCGCGCTTTAATACCTTAACGGGGTAGGAAAGGGTACATATGGATATGATGACCACGCGATAACACCACGTGTATAAACGGTTACCGGGTGTTGTGTGGGGTGATCCATATTATTTATGAACTTAGGACCCCCCCCTTCCTTTACTTGTTTATTTTATTCAGAATTTCAAAATTGCTTTTTTTTTCAAACTTCAGCTTCTTTAACTTCTTTAATTACTTACCACGATTATGTGAAAATCCTCCTCTTTTACTTGTTTATTCAGAACTTTAAAACTGCTTCCTCTCAAATTTCAGTTTCTTTGACTTCGTTTAACTGCAATTACTTGCAGCAATTATGTGAAAACCCCTCCCCCCCCCCCCCCCTCATATTTGTAACTCCTATTTGTCTATCTGTTGTTTGCACTTAAAGTCACAATTATAGTATGGCCGGGAACCACACTAGTGGATCTCGAGGGGTGCCTAACACCTTCCCCTCGGGATAATTTCAAGCCCATACCCAATCTCTGGTTTTCTAAATCAAAGTTCTTCTTAGTGTCCTAATACACTTAATCATTTGGTGGAGACTCTTTAATTCAAACCCAATTCCCAAAAGGAAACGAGTTGTCCTCCCAAATGTCATAAACCCGATTTCGCGAGAAAAAGGGGGCATCGACAGCATGGCGACTCTGCTGGGGATTTCTTTAAGGCTTTTACCATTTCATGCTATTTGTGGCTTTATTCTTCTTTATATGTCTTTATTTGTTTAAATTCCTTTAAGTATTTTTTTCCCTCTTCTACCTTGAAACTGACTTGGCTCTTTGTTTCTTTCCTTTATTTCTCTTAATGCTTTCCTTTATCGCTTTCCTTCAATATTGTTGTAAACTATGAGAAACTGTTGTAATTATTACTTTATGAATGTGCAAATACGTGACAACTTGTTTAATTATTGTAACTGCATATTCGACACTATATTCCACTCGTGCCAAACAAAGGACCATAGCAACGCTTATAATGAGTGGTTGTGCCCCTCCGATATTATCACCCCCTAAATCCGGCAAAGGCATATTTGCGGTAAAACCAGTCGATCAACGGTGTAGTCGACGATTCCGCGCCTTTCCCTCTTGAGTTGTCCACTCAAGGGTACCAGTCTAAAACCCCATAGAAACCTTTTCTCTTTAAATTATGCATGCATCATGGTCAAACCTAGCCGAGTCAGTTATGTTGTCCGCATAATGACTCTTTAAGATAGCCTTGTCCAAAGTCCATTGGGTTTCCTTGAAACCCAAAACGGACCTTATCACATTCTGTGCATTTATTTGGAGGACTAAAATGCTTTTATGCTAATTGTTGATATTAAAATAGTCGAGTCTGGTGAGGGTAAGGGCCTAATCTTTTGTCTTGCAGAAAATGAGGCACGAAGTCCCGAGATTCGGCATGGTCACCAGCATCCACCCCAAATTGCTAAACTGGTGGGGAGATCTTCATTCCAGCGATCAAGCTCTTTTCAGGAAATATCTAGGAAATCTACCTTCTCTCCTGGAAATTCAACCCAACAACAAAGTCATAGAAGCTGCCACTCTATTCTGGGATTGTGATAGGTCAGTGTTCCGCTTTGGAGACATTGAGATGACACCCTTGCTAGAGGAAATAGGAGGACTGGCTGGTATACCGTGGGAAACTCCGGGTTTGTTAATGCCGGAAAACCGCAAAGGTAGAGGTTTTCTCAAAATGATGGGTCTAAAAAAGAATCCAGACTTAACATGTTTGAAGGAGTCGTACATTCCCTTTGACTACTTGTATGAAAGGTACAATCACAGCAAATCCTATCGTACTTATCCTGACGAGTTCGCCCTTACATCATTGGGGCATATCCATCGAAATGTCTTTGTCTTCATGTTCTGTTTCTTGGGGATGATAGTATTTCCAATGAAGAAAGCAAGAATCCATACCAGGCTAGCTATGGTCACCAAAACTCTAATGGAAGGAATTGACGGACAACCATTTAGTCTTGTGCCAATGATCATTGTAGAAATATACCGAGCCCTAGAAAGGTGTCAACAGGGAGCCAAAATATTTCGAGGGTTGTAATCTGCTACTTCAACTTTGGCTCATGGAACATCTCCAAAAGGGTGAATACCGACAGGAAATCCATCGTAGGGACTGGGACGATCATATCACCTTTCATCATCCAAAGCGAATGAATTACATGCC
>NW_017670847.1:37486-43935 GCF_001879085.1 Nicotiana attenuata | reverse complement strand
CTTCCATGCTAGACTCTTCTACTAATTAGCATTGATAGTTCTTCGTGCTTAAGCGTGGCTGTATGCTTTTATATGTGTGATGAATTCTTTCTTCCGAAAAGGTTTTCCAACTTATGATTGATTCAGAATCCTTTTTTAGGTTTGATTGATTGTTACTGATTTTCCTTAAGTCAAAATCTTTCCCATCTTTCTGACTTGATTCATTCATACAAAAATCTTCAATTTTTTATTTACTAGCTGTTAATTGATTCCCTTGCCTTATTTGCACAAACTGTGTACTATCAAGACTTTTTCCTTAAATATACCTCTATGTATTTACCCCTCTTGTACTGCTTTGAAAAGGTGTTTGATTAATCTCTTTCCTTAATTATTTTTACCCGTTTGAAATCAGAATCCCTTAATTAAAGGGAAACCTTGTGAAATTGATTTTCAAACTATTTTCTTACCTATTTCTGCTTGTTTTCTACACTATAAAAGGGCATGACCCTTCTGCACTTTCAGAACAACACATTACACGATTAGCACACATTACACACTTCAGACACTTATAATCTCACAGTTCTCTTCTAAACTCATAGCATTCTGACTACTTGTTTGCACTTTGGCTTTACAAGACTACTGCTTTCTTTTGCTTGTTTCCTTAAGACTGGTATGTTCTAGTTTTGGTTTAAGCATCATCCCAATGTGTTTACTTACAGCTTTTACATCCATGTCTATTTACTGTTTATGTGAAGTTTAAATGTCAATTAGCATGTTAATTTCCATTCATCTGTTTCTGCAGTGAATCCCTGCACCCCTGTTTCCCTCTATGTGCTTTGAGTTGTAGTTCAGAACATGGCCATACGCAAGTTATTGACCATGTTTGGACTTGATCCCTTTGGGGATCCTAACTCCCAAAACAATGTGTTCTAACAGGCTGGTGGGGTGTGCCAGCACTTCCTATTGCTAGGTATGCCCACTAGCCTGTCTTTGCCACTTCCCCTTTTCCCCTTTTCAGAATTTCTTCTATGCACTTACACTCATTCCTAGTTTCTATGTTCTGCGCCATGCCTTGGGACCTTGAGTTCCCTCTGAACTTGGACACTTGAGGGCTGGCCCTTCCACACTGCATTATGTCTCAATCTTGCAATGTATTTGGGTGTGAGCACTGCCCGGAGTCCATGAGGCTCTTAGGGAACTCTGACACACCCCAAATGAGAAAGGCTTTGGATCTTGGTCTTTGGAGTTGGTTTACTTCATGCTTCAGGCAGGAAACCTAAATCAGGCTCTCCTTGGTTGTAATTTTAATTTTTTGTGATGTAATTTCTTTATTTTATTTTGGTCTGTAACAATTTTGTAATAAACTTCTGCGGTGATTAGTGAAAAGGGGAAGGGTAACCATGCATGCAAAGGGGTAGATATCATGTTCATAGGGAATATTTACATTTCTACACTCATGTATCCTGTTTTCAGCTTTCACTTCTGCATTTCATATAGAGACCATGTCTATAGGTTTTTGCACTTCTGCATCTCATATAGAGACCATTTCTATAGGTTTCTGCACTTTTGCACCTCATATAGAGACCATGTCTATAGGTTTCTGCACTTCTGCATTTCTATAGAGACCACGTCTGTAGGTTATTGCACTTCTGCATTATATAGAGACCATGTCTATAAGTCATTCTTGAAATGCTCATACCATATAGATAATATGCCTATAGGACTTCTTGAATTTTGCATCTGCATCTGTCACTAGGCAAACCTATTTATAGGTTTAAATAACTAACAGCATTTTAGATACCATGCCTATAGGACTTCTACACTCTTGTTTCGATTAAAAAAATATGTTTTAAATCAGTAACGCCTAGAAATCATGCCTATAGGAACCATCAACTAAATCTGAATTGTCCATTCGCTTATGAGTCTAAAATCAGTAGCAACAATAACGACTGCAGAATTTATATTCCTGTAATTGACAATTTCTTTCCCTTAAAATCAGTATACTTCTTTTCTGAAACTAATAGATATCATGCCTATAGGTTTTCGTTTAACACTTAGGCAAGTCATAGGGTAACTTGTAAATTGAATCAGATTCTATTAACTACAACCAGCAGGCAGGTCTGTTTCGGGCTTCTTATCTGAAATATGTAATAGATCAGTTTGCCACAGCTCTTAAGTTTAATCAGACCCTAATCAGTACGTGTAAGACATGCTAAACTATATGCTTCTTTTTGTTTTTAAGGAGGTTTGTCTGAGCTTTCTATCTGTTATGTGCTTCTCCCCATATTTGTTACATATGTGTTTTGATTGTCGCCTTAGAATTTTGTCCTTTGAAACTATAAAACCTCATACCCCTTCCCTTTAGGATTAGTAGTCCCAAATACTCCGGGGCTGATAGGATTGGGGCAGGTAATAGCATGCAATAAGAAAACGAGACTGTTCCGCGCTTTAATACCTTAACGGGGTGGGAAAGGGTAGATATGGATATGATGACCAAGCGATAACACCACGTGTATAAACGGTTACCGGGTGTTGTGTGGGGTGATCCATATTATTTATGAACCTAGGACCCCCCTTCCTTTACTTGTTTATTTTATTCAGAATTTCAAAACTGCTTTTTTTTCAAACTTCAGCTTCTTTAACTTCTTTAATTACTTACCACGATTATGTGAAAATCCCCCTCTTTTACTTGTTTATTCAGAACTTTAAAACTGCTTCCTCTCAAATTTCAGTTTCTTTGACTTCGTTTAACTGTAATTACTTGTAGCAATTATGTGAAAACCCCTTCCCCCCCCCCCTCATATTTGTAACTCCTATTTGTCTATCTGTTGTTTGCACTTAAAGTCACAATTATAGTATGGCCGGGAACCACACTAGTGGATCTCGAGGGGTGCCTAACACCTTCCCCTCGGGATAATTTCAAGCCCTTACCCAATCTCAGGTTTTCTAAATCAAAGTTCTTCTTAGTGTCCTAATGCACTTAATCATTAGGTGGCGACTCTTTAATTCAAACCCAATTCCCAAAAGGAAACGAGTTGTCCTCCCAAATGTCATAAACCTGATTTCGCGAGAAAAAGGGGGCATCGACACCTGCTGATTGTAACAAATAACAGAGGCGAGTTCAGTTTTATTTATACTGCCTAAGGTTTGTCTAAGTGTTCAAGAGAGGTCCTATAGGCATAGTATCTACTTAATTCAGAATGATGAAATAATAAAACTAAAAACGAAATGCTCGAAATCCTATAGACATGCTTGCTAGACCTCATTAGATGAGGGAATTAGATTATAAAAAAATCCGAATAGGCGAAATTAAATTAGACCGGTTACACATTCTGCAGGTGATAGTGTCTGATTTTAATCCCTAGGAGCATGATATCTAACATTGACTATGAACGAAGCGTATCAGATCTGTTTAAGAATTCCTATAGGCATGATTTCTATTCGTTACTGATTTTAACACGTTACTGGATTATAACCACTTGGGCCCTAAAACATGATATCTAAACGTGCAGAATTTTAGATAATCCCTATAGGCAGGTTATCTAGATGTGAAGTTAAACATGCAAAATAAATCTCTATAGGCATGATGTCTAAGGTGCAGAATCAAAATACCCTATAGGCATGGTTTCTAAATGCAGTTTGAATATGCAAAAATATAAAATATCCTATAGGCATGGTTTCTACCCTTGACATGCATAAATACCCGACCCTTTTCACTAGCCAGCCCCAATCGTTTATTTTACAAATTATTACAAACCAGGAATATTAAATTACATCAAAATATATAAAAATACACCTAGAGGAGGCCCGATTCTTGGTTCCTCCCTGAGCTATAGAATAACTGCCTTGCCATTACTTCAAAGCCTTTCTCAAACTTGAGTGTGTCAGAATTTCCTAGAGCCTCAATAGGACCCCGGGCAATGCTCACACCCAAATTACATCACCAGAATAGGGACAAGTGCGGTGTGGAAATGCCAACCCTCATGTGTCCAAGTTCAGAGGGAGCTCATGGGTCCCAAGGCAAGGCTCACATGAGGGGGGCAGAACTTAAGTCTAAGAGAGAGTAGAAGTGCAGAAACTGAGTTTTAAAAGCTGAGGGACCAAAGAAGGGGAAAGGGTGACGGGAGGCAGTCATTAATACTTTAAAGAGTTGATAATTTCACACCAAAGGGGCGGGGGATTGGGAATTCATTGCAGGGGATTGGGAATACTTATGCATGAGTCAATCCTAGGCATGCACAGCAATAAGGGTGCTGTCATGCTTGTAAATCAACCAGAACACACAACATATAAGGGTGACATGGAGGTTATGATCCTAGGAGGACCAAGTTAGAGTCATGCTCAGCAATATTCGATATCAAACACATTGGCGTAGGGATTTGGGATTCATAATGCATTGATTCAGAACAGGAGAAAAGAAATTACAGCATGCTAAACAAAGGTACTGAAATAGATACAGGCAGTAGGCAGACAAGAATGCAAGAACATTAAGTAAACATGTTGTTGTTGATGCTAAAAACTTAATTAGAACATATCAGTTCAAAGAAGCAAAATGTAGTAAAGAAAAGTAGCAGGACTTCGAAATATAGCTTTGGCTTTCAACAAGCTAAACAGGCCACAGTACAAGTAGTAAAGCAAGAGAGAGTGTTCTGAGTGTAAGTGCGAGTTCAGAACTAAAAAAAAAGTTTGTCTGTTTGTGAAAGACTTAGGGTATTTATAGTTGAAAGTAGGTAGTGAAATAAGGTAAAAATTATAGTAGTATATTAATTGAAGAACTCAGAATCAATCAATTAGAGAATCAAGGAAGTACTCCCTTAAGTTAAGGGAACCAAGATCAAACGGAAAGATTCAGTACCATATAAGGCAAGAAGAAAAATCAGTGCATTATTAAATAAGGAAGGAGTCAAGGTTCAGTAGGCATAGAGTAGTCAATTAGGACCAACTTCAGAAAAACCCAATTAAGGAAAGGCCCAGTAAAAATAAGGTACTATAGCAGATAAGGTAATGAAATCAGTCGATTTAAACAGACGAGTAGAATTCTAGTGCTTTGAAAGAAAATCTTTCAATTACCAACAATTAAGGAAAATCAGAATCAATCATGGGAAGTCATGGTTCTGTATTTTCAACATATAAATAGAGGTGAAATGAACAAGAGTAGTAAATAGAGTCAACCATATAGACAGAGAGAAACAAGAGATGAGCAAACACAATCATTCAGATGTGGTATAAGTAGGCTAAGATTCAGCAGAACATATTCGAAGCATGGTGACCACGAGACATTAACAAGAATCAGGTAAACAGGCTAGCAAACAAAACCAAGGCAAAGGAAGTCAGGCTAACACACATAACCAAAGCGAAGAAAACATGCCAACACACAGAACCAAAGTAAAGAAATCATGCCAACACACATAACCAGAGCGAAGAAAAATCTTTAGAAATTAGGGCTTTTATCAAAGTCAAGTTAAAAAGCAATAGGAGCATGAAATCGGTCAAAATAAACAAGGAAAAGGTTTTAATCATGAAGAAATCGGTTAAAACATGCGTAAAAGAACTCCAAGAAACCCTAGTTTTCAAAGAAAGTAAAAAAGTTCAGAGTAGACGATCTTTTAGAAAAAGATCGAGAATAAGCAGATCATAGAAGGAAACATGCTTAAAGCATGAAAATAACATCGTTCTGAGAGATTTAGGAGAGAGTTAGGGTTTCAAAAGGAAACCCAAATAGAAATTGAAAGAACCTGTTGTAACTTCACAAATCGCAACACATATGGTGCGATTTTGCCCAAAATCACACCAGGGAAACCTCGAACAACAGAATAGGAAACCCTAGGTCCAAATCGATATGGCCCAGGACCCTTGAGGACCTCAGAGATGTTGAGCAAGGCGATGAGAGACCCATTGGAGGCTTGGGGTTGAAAGGAGGTAGCCGGAGATGGCCGGAGAAGGAGGCGATTGATGGAGTCTAGGGTTAGGTTTGAGAGAGGAGAGAGGATGAGAGCATCTGAAGGCGGCGCCTTTGGAAAAATGGCTAAGGGTTGGGAGGGGGTCGTATGAATTAAAATGGTAAGAACAAATTCTGGCTTTTGATCTTTTAGATCAACAGTCCTGATCTAATGGTTTTTTTTTTGGGTCGGGTAGGCGTGTATAGGGTCTGGGTCAGGTGATTGGGTTATAAGAATAAAATTGGGCTGGGAATTGGTCCGATTTTGGCCACAATTGAAAGCCAAATTTGGCTATAACTTGAATAGCCAATTTTCCCCTATTTAATTTATAAAAGAATAAATTAATTTCTGGGAATAAATTNTCTGGAAATAAATTAAGGGTACTAAAAGGAATAAGTGCACATAATCAACTATTTAAAAATACCAGACCTAATTGTTATGAATATAAACGTAATTAATCCTAAAAGAGGCTAATATTGTAATTACATACAATTTAACTTTAAAAATACTAAATGACTTTGTAAAAATATG
>NW_017670847.1:17277-37481 GCF_001879085.1 Nicotiana attenuata | reverse complement strand
TAAATATGAAAAATCCAATAAATGAATCATCAAAAATGATAATTTGGAATATTATGGGTTTTATGGATAAATAGGGCAATAAATTGATTTAAAAATCTTTAAAAATTAAGAAAAATAGTAAAACATTTGGACATACTTATATATGCATGCACATGCTATTTTGAAAGTATTTTGCATATTAAAAATATATAGGAAAAAATTGGGTATCAACAGTCATCACTCTGCAGTCTCACTCATGGGCTCACAATGCCATGGAAACTAGATCGGAAACAATGATATGCTATGCCAATAATAATAACTGAGACTGAGATTGATATGAAATGCATGAATATGACTGAGTACAAATAACAGTGAAATCAGTGATACGACAGCAAGAAACGACCACTAGGGTCCCAACAGTATCGGGGTGAAGCCCTAATATGATATCTAGCGTGCTTTACAACTCAATTACTTTAGCACATAATAGAAACATGGATATCAACAAGAAAGAGTCGTTAAACGGTGCCATGGAATGAACCAGGTCACAATTATCACGGCGCACGCCCGTCACTTGGCATGTGCGTCACCTCAATACTAACCACATAACACGTAGTTGGGGGTTTCGAATCCTCAAAACCAAGTTTGAAAGTGTTACTTACCTCAAACCAAGCCAAAATCCTACTCCGCGACGCCTTTGCCTCTTAAATCGGCCTCCAAACGTCCTGAATCTAGCCACAAGCAATGCAATACGATCAATATAGGCTAAAGGAATCAATTCCACAAGAAAACATCAAATTCATAGCCAAAATCCGAAATCGGCTCAAATCCGGCCCAGAGCCCACATCTCGAAATCCGACAAAAGTTGCAAAACTCGAAAGCCCATTCACTCACGAGTCTAACCATACCAAATTTATCAAAATCTGACCTTATTTGGTCACTCAAATCCTAAAAATCCACTCTCCAATTTTCAAGCCCTAAATACCCATATTTCTAGCTCATATTCCCAATTAAATGATGAATAAAGCCACAGATTCATGAAATTTATACCATTATAGGTTAGAATCACTTACCCAACGTTGCTCCTTGAAATCCTTCGAAAAATCGCCTCTCCGGAGTTCCTCAAACCCAAAATTGAAAATGGAGATCAAAACCTCGAGCTGGGGGTTTTCTGCCCAAAAAAACCGCACTTGCGGTCCTATTTCCGCATCTGCGGAACCGCATCTGCGAAGAGGGCTCCGCTTCTGCGAAATTTCATTAACAAGTCTGACTCCGCTTCTACGATCACCTAACCGCATCTGCGATCATCGCAGATGCGGGGACCAAGTCGCACCTGTAATCCAGCTGCGCACTTGCGCCTCAAATCCGCTTCTGCAAACCTCACACCTGCGGTTCCCACTCCGCAGGTGCGGAAACACCAGCAACAGCAGCTTCAACTGCATTTTTTCAACTCCAAACTCTCCGATCACTACCCGAAATCACCTCGAGGCCCTCGGGACCTCAACCAAACATACCTACATATCCAACAACATCATACGAACTTAGTCGAACCTTTGAATCACTCAAAACAACATCAAAACACCAAATTACACACGGATTCAAGTCTAAGAACTTCTAAACTTTCAAATTTCACAAACGACGTCGAAATCCATCAAATCACGTCCGAACGACCTCAAATTTTGCACACAAGTCAGAAATGACACCACGAACCTACTCCAACTTCCGGAATTCCATTCCCACCCCAATATCAAAATTTCCACTACCGACCAAAATTGCCAAAATTCAAATTTTCGTCAATTCACGCCTAATTCTACCACGGGCCTCCAAATCACATTCAGGACGCGCTCCTAAGTCCAAATTACCTAACGGAGCTAGCGAAACCATCAAAATTCTCATCCGAGATCGTTTACACATAAGTCAACATCCGATCAACTTTCCCAACTTAAACCTTCACAAAAGAGACTAAGTGACTCAATTTACTCCAAAACCACTCCGGACCCGAACCAACTAACCCAATAAGACATAATACAGTTGAAGAACACAAATGAAGCAGAAAAATAGGGTAACGGACTGTAACCCTCGAAACGACCGGCCGGGTCGTTACAACTTCCGCTATGCCCGGGGTCCGGGGAAGGCTCGGACCATAATTATTTATTGGCCGTAGTCTTACCCTGCATTTCTGCAAGAGGCTGTTTTCACGGCTCGAATTTGTAACTTCCCAATTATATGAAAGCGCGCTATTTTACCCGTTATGCGCAGGCTTCCATTCTCCCAATCTCCCATCATGAGTCAGTTGATGACCACAAATTTGGCACTCTCTGCCGACTACAACATAGCTAACATCACGCGTCTCCTTAAAGATCTTTTTTGCATTATGACATAATCTGCGAGCAAAATGCTTCTCTTTAATTTTGAAGTCAAATCAACCAATAGTATAAACCTTACGACAAGATGGTTACACGTAGTAGAAGCTTATTGTTTTCATACATCATCATTTACTCATGTATAATCTTACATTTGACGGACTTTGGACGCAACATTTGGGTTATGCAGCTTAATTACAACAGGTTTTAGCATTAACATTTTGAATCATATCCGTACGTGCTTCTTGATGAGTACCCTTTTGTAAACAGATCTATTTATTGAATTAATGATCAGTCTCGATATAATATGTGATCCATAACAGATTGAATAAATGAATTATTTAATCATAATTAAGAGGGTAGCTTCAACTGGCTATACGTTACACTCCATATGTATGGTTCAATTGGCCATACGTTTCTCTCTTTAGAAAGTTTGCTTCATTTTCTATGGCCAGTAGAGCAGAGTTACCAATAGAAAGGATTTTTCCTTCTTTATTTTTCGTTTCTTTTTGTCTAACTTTAGTAACCCCGACACTAGACCCCAATATTACATGATTAAATGTGACTTTAGTCTTAACAATAATTTTTGTACTCTCTCTCTCATAAAAGGTTAAAATACAATTGTATGTTGTAACTTTTGGAGTCCCAACACATAAAATGCTATGATTACTTGCATGTGAAGATGACATTTTCTATCATATCATGTAGTCATGGACTCATATCCATACAATATCTTACCAGATATTTTATCAACCAAATATATAGGGAGGGCTTGAAAGGTATTTAATCAGAAGATAATATATATACACATATTTGTTTAATCGTTTTTTTTTTTTTCATTTTGGCACAACATGTATTATAGTACATCATTATCACGTTAATTTATGTATCTTGGGGTCATCCGATGCAGAAACTTTGAATCATTACAAATACAACAAGCACATGAAAACCATCTGTTATGCAGTTTAAATAATTTATACGTAAGCTCCGTTTAAACCATAAATTTTAATTACTTTTTCAAAGAAAATAAAAAAATTATTGTTTAAATAAAATATATATCCAAATACAATTTCAACTTCTAAAAATTATTTTTTAATATAATTTTAAAAATTTATCTTTTAAATTTCAACCGAATTTATATCCAAACGCTAGCATATAATAAAGGGAAAAAAAAAAAAGAAATGCAGAGAGGACAAGTTGTAAGGTGAAGATTGAAGTAAATGGACAACTTTTTCGACATTTGGTAAAAGGGATATGGGGAATAGGGGCCACTCCTGAGAATATGTGGATCTTGTATTTAAGATCCATTAAAATATCATCAGCTTATTCATTAAAACACGTACATATGGCACGTAGTGGCATGTGAATGTGGCCCGGCTACTACGAAAATGATTGAATTTCTTTTTCGACATCTTGTATTTAAGATCCATATAAAATATCGTAGTATTGAAACTTTTTGATTGACAGCGCCAAACGCGGAAAAACAAGAAAAAATGAAAATAAAAAATAAATAAAAGGAGGGCAATATTGTAATGCAAAGGTCATTTTCTGCGTCTTTAAAAAGGCAACAAGGGAAGGTGGAAAATATACGATCTTACCTTAGTCTGCTTGCATTTTCGAGTCTTGACAATCATAAAAATGGCTAGTCTTACTGTTCCGGCAGAAGTTCCTTCAGTAGCTGAAGACTGTGAACAACTCCGAGCTGCCTTCAAAGGTCTACTACTAATCTCTTTATGCGTCTCATCTTGAATAATTTAGGCCTCTTTTCACAATTTATATCAACTTATACCATTAGATCTTTGTAAGATTGGTCCATTTGATGTATATATAGACCATACATATACACGGATTCACTTGTTTGCTTCATTATTTGATCTTTTAGTATATTCTATACATCTAGTTCTGATACTGGTTATTATCTTCTGATTATAAAGATCTTGCTACTAATATTAGATTGATGGTTGAGATTGACTTTTGATGGTTACTGTTTGCAGGATGGGGAACAAACGAGAAGTTGATCATATCAATTTTGGGTCATAGAAATGCTGCTCAACGCAAGTTGATTCAACAGATTTATGCTGAGACTTTTGGTGAAGATCTCCTTAAAGAGTTGGACAGAGAACTTACCAATGATTTTGAGGTTATTTTCTTAAGATAATAACATGAACAAGTTTAATAAAACCTTAGATTTGTTAGAATACTTAGTTGATCAGTTGAGTATCTGAGTTACTGTGATCAAAGGCGCGGATTTCTTTTGATCTGTTGAAACGAACCCATGCTTTTGGCTTGAATTATGTGTACACATGTTAGAAAATAACAACCATACTTATTCTGAATCCATTGATTCTAGATCCTCGATACATTTGATGAAAAGGCTAACACTTACTATGTTTTTCTCTCAGAAATTGGTGGTAGTGTGGACATTGGATCCTTCAGAGCGCGATGCCTATTTGGCGAAGGAAGCTACTAAGAGATGGACAAAAAGCAATTTTGTTCTTGTGGAAATAGCTTGTACCAGATCTCCTAAAGAATTGGTTTTGGCAAGGGAAGCTTATCATGCTCGTTACAAGAAATCTCTTGAAGAGGACGTTGCTTATCACACTACTGGGGAACACCGCAAGGTACTGGATTAATCACTATGTTCAAATCGTTCTAATTGCAACTAGTCTCGTTTCTGGCTCCATATCCACTTAGACTCCTTAACAATAGTTGTTGTCAAATTACATGAGGCTTGAATGGTATCTCAGAAGATCGCCAAAGTATAAAATTTCTAATCCACATTTGATTAATGAAAAGTTAACCTTCGTTGTCTATGAATTATGCGATACCATTTGCAGTGTACTGTCTAAGGTTGTTCGTCAAGTTTGGCTCTTGCTTGGAGGAATAGTGACACTGAATATTGAATTTGTTGAGTTATTCATTCAAGTTTCCGATTTCTTTCAGCTTTTGGTACCTCTTGTGAGCTCCTACCGATATGGAGGAGACGAGGTGGACTTGCGCCTTGCTAAAGCTGAAGCTAAAATACTGCATGAGAAGATCTCCGATAAGGCTTACAGTGACGATGAGGTCATCAGAATTCTAGCCACAAGGAGCAAAGCACAGATCAATGCTACTCTGAATCATTACAAAGATGAGTATGAAGAGGATATCCTAAAGGTAAACACATTCCATCCGTTGCTCCTTTGCTTTAAGTGATGCCCCTTTATACTCTAGGACTGGCTTTGTTATTTCTGCTTTACTGATTTATTGAGTTTTTTTGCTAATGAGCAGCAATTGGAAGAGGGGGATGAGTTTGTTGGACTATTGAGGGCAACCATAAAAGGTCTTGTCTACCCCGAGCACTACTTCGTGGAGGTTCTTCGAGATGCAATTAACAGGAGAGGAACAGAGGAAGATCATCTGACCAGAGTTATTGCTACAAGGGCTGAGGTTGATATGAAGACTATCGCTGATGAGTACCAGAAGAGGGATAGCATCCCTCTGGGTCGCGCCATTGCCAAAGATACAAGAGGAGATTATGAGAATATGCTGTTGGCTCTGCTTGGACAAGATGAGGACTAAGAAGGATGGGCTCACTTCTGTTTTATAATGACCAGAATAAATATGCTATCCCCTATATTTGAGAGTTGGCATCCGTCGTATGTTTGATGATCGAGTGTGAAGTTCTTAGTCCTTTTCTTCTTGTGAGAAACATTAAATATGCAACTTTATATGCTTTCTAAGAACGTTTTTCTATAATTTGCATACATCGTTTCAGCTTGCATCCATTATAATAGAACATCTTCTAGTTATTTGCATCTGTCCTGTTTATTTTGCGTTCATCATATCGATATCACTGCCAAGTAAAGCAAACATGTATCTCACTAAAAGAGTTCAAAGTGCACCAGATAAGCATGAAATAATACAGAAAGATCAAGCAACTTCGACCAAATGAAGATCTTCTGCGATAACCACAACAGAAATAGGAACTTGATTTAGATAAGTCACAGATTGTCACGATCCCTTACAATCTTACACATCCGAGAGTTTGAGCCAAAAGACAAACAGCATGATACAAAGACGCATCAACCAAAATCTTGCATGACATACAACAGTCTGATATGCTAGTGATCACCTTAATAGGATCATAGATAAGATACATTCCACATCTAGTACCTAAATAGAGAAGGTAATAAATAGTAAGAGAACAACAACATTTTACTGTCGCTTGGAGCATTACTTTTTTAATAGTCGCCGAGAGAAGATCTTCTTGCAGTATGGACTCGTGCGCAGGAGAAGCATGTGAGGCCTCACAGCTTGAAGCAGCAAAGCTCGAACGGATCCCTGCTTCAAAGTAAAAGTTACAAGGAATAAGAATATGCAAATACTGAAACAATCATCTGGTTTTGTTTACCAAGTCATGTCTCATATGGTACTAGTCCAGCGTAACTACTATAGTCATAATAATTAACTAGACTTGGTATTAACACTTCCTAGTTACTAGTGGAAGCAAGTTCCAGTTTATATGTCCAAGAATCATCCACCTGATATAACAACAAATTTGAGAACTTGGACACAATGTAAACTTAGTGTATAACAATGCAGTAAATTGCTTCTACAGTGATGACTACAACAGATATTGACTCGTGGAAACGGAAATTCTGACAAAAGGTATGTCCTGGTGCTAGTAGGAGCTTTGTTTAGAAGTTTCCCTCTCTCTCTCTCTCTCTAGAAACACACCTAACGCACACACATGTTTCTCATCAATATATTTTGGCGTAAAGCATCAATTGGAAATGAAATTGTCATTTCCTTCCCAACAGGTTTTTGACTTCATTCTTCTGAACATCAGAAAATTAATACTTAACACATATTCTTGTTGTTTGCAAGTCAAGCTTGAGCACAAGTGTCCATCTTACTACAGGAGAGCATTATAATCTTTGTTTAGGAATTAGAAAAAGAACACATTTTCTTTTTCACTTTTCCTTTCAGCTGAAAAAGAGAGTGGGGCTCAAAGAGATATCATTCAGAAAATCCGACTCATTAGCTCATCAGAAATGTATCTTATCGTCAGTTTTATCAGAACCCATACATGCATAAAGTATTACTCAACCAACAAACAGCCAGCACATAGGTTGGAGCTGAACCAAAGACATGATCACATATGGAAATCAGAGCTTGAAGCACCTAAGTACATGGAAACATAAGAAGTTTAAAGCATCTAGGTATACAGAAATATAACAAGTTGATAGACTAACCTTAGTAACGCCAAGTGCAGACTGAATCACATAGTTAGCGAAAGGATCTTGCAGCAACTGATCAAAATGAGGCTCTGAGACTAACTCATTGATGATTCTCGACCTACTTTCTTCAACACACTTGAGGAACTTTTCAACAACATGACTGCCAAACTTTTGCCTTGAGAGGTATACATAATGGCCATCAAACTGAGAGAGCAACATGGCTGCAGCAGAGGCTATCTTTAACTCTATTATGAATTGAACAACATAATTCCTGTATTGTGAGTTAGAAAATTTCAACAAATTTTAGTACGTAAGAAGCAGAACCAAAAGGCGCCACAAAAATGACTATGCAGGCAACACACATAGGCTGCTGTAAGGAAATGATAAAAATGACACAGTATATATAACTTTCTTGAGGTAACTAGCAAAGTTAAAAGGCAAATATTAATGGAATATGGGCATCGTTTACATCACACAAGACAAGTAAAAGACATGGAAGAGCTGCTTGTTTGTGGTGCACTTGATGATGAAATCAGAGACTGAACTGTCACCATTGAACTCCACTGCCAGGACACAAAAAGAAAAAGAAAAAAAGCTCCACTACTAGGAAAGTGAAACAATCTTAGAGCACGCATTCCTTGAGCAAACAATTTCTAGTAATGAAGGAGCAGAAATTGGTGTACCTGGCAATATAAGAAGGAATGTGTACAAGGATTTTAGGTTGTTCAGATGTTCCACTAAAAAGAAATCCACAAATAACCATTTACTAATCTTCTTGGGACTAATTTGCCAAGTTTGTTGGAATCATATTTGCAATTAACGACAGTTATATTTTTCATATGTTCCTAAATATTGATAGGATACACAAAACTATAAGGGGTGAACTGCTGAGCCATATCCTATAAACAGTCTCACGCACTTCCATTGGGTCTCCTGGCATTTGATCGCTAGTAATCTATATCAAGAGGACAAAGCTAGCTTTAAATGTGGTAACATGGAATATGTAACATGACTCTGGAAGAAGATTACACCTAAACAACATATAGATAATTTGAATGTAAGTAGGCATATTATACAACAACATCAACATACCCAGTATTATCCCACACCATGGGGTCTGGGGAAGCAGGCATATTATAAAGTTCCAAAAAATTGAACAAGCAGACACATTAAGAACAGCAAAGGTGAAAGTTTTAGCAGCACATTACATGCCATCATCTTGATACTAGACCAGAAATTTTGCTTCTAAATTATCTTGGGAAGTTTCTGTGCTAAAAGATCAAGAAAGTAAAGGACCAGAGTAAAAGTTCTGAATTTTACCCAAAAGGATCTTGAGCAAGCTTAAGCCCATTAGAACAAATCCCAACAAGCAACTTCTCGCGCTGCTTGCCAGTTGAATAAGTGATGCATTTGTTCAGCACACAGCATCCATAACGATGTGTTGCAATATCAATACAATGTTTAGCCGCAACATCAAAAATAAGCTGCATAATGATTCATCGAACAGACCAGTTTCAGAATAAATAATAAAATACTTTAAAAGCTAATTGAACTATACTTCTTGAGTTCATATTCTACAGATATGAAAACACAAATAGGTATAAGTGCAAAACTACGGTGATCTCTCCAAGATACTTCCCATCAATATAAATATTCTGTTCCTATGAATATTGTTGAATAATAATAAAGGCCCACATGTTCTGCTTCAGATAGAGTACATCCCATGTGAAAAGAAATCAAATTGAACTGAAAGTAAAGAGGTACAAATTTTAACTAAAGATCTGCAGAGTGTTGAAACTATTGATCTGTCAAGCAACACACATGAAGAAAAGCACATAACAGGCAAACAAAGGTTTGCCACTCCTTTCGCCTTGTTTTATAACTAGCAGTCATCCAGTTCTTTGTGAATTTAGTGTTTATTGCTTTACAAACTTCGCAAGCACACACAACACCAACACATATATGTATTTATCTAGGAAAACCTCAAGACCAAATACTAGCTGTGCAGGATAGGAAAACTTAGTCAGATTAGATACTTAGAATAATGGAAGCAGAACCAATTGAAACGGAATATCTAGTACATTGCCAATGTATCAAAGTGAGAGTATACAAGCTCTAGCATTGTATAATTTGTCAACATGTGTATTTCACTACATGTTTAGCGTGAACCTTTTAACTTTACCATAACTGGAACACACCAAAAGTTACTTGCTGCAACACAGCCAAACTACCCAATATTCAGGAAGTGAAAAACATATGAATAACCCTCTAGAGCCATCAAAGTCAGAATGTACATTCAATAACAGCTCTTAGGAATCATTTGAAAGATAAAAAGAACTCTTAGTAACTTGCTGCATTAACAAAGATAAGTAATATTTACTATGTATTCATGACATTCTCTTGCATTTAAATGGTGCCAACAAAAAGGTGGTCCAAATTTAAGCTAAAGTTTTAGTACCAAACAAGTAACTTAGGCACATGAATATATTATGTTTATCAAAATTTCCACCTAACAACTCCAATTATATTCAATGAGAAAATGATGTCAGACCTTGTTATGATCCTTGCTTAAACAATGCAAGCAACGCTGAACCACATGATTTCCATTTACATCCATCATGAGATTAAGAATACCAGGTTGAAGTGCCCTTATAACTAATGAAATTTCCAGCCTGGTCTTCATTGTCTCAATTAACTTTTGCACAACACGGGTCCTGAATAAAGGAAATGGTAGCAGCTTGGTTTCAAAAAGCAGTTCAAGAATCAACAATGTAAAGAGTAGCAAAAATGGTAGAGTAAATTTTTTCTGCATTTACCCGTGCGTTGTCCTGGATGTTTTCACAAGCTCTCCTGGATTATCAGTCACCATAAGCACAAACTGCATTCTTTGCTCATCACTACAAACAGTCAATAATTTCTGCACGAGATAGTTCCCGAATGGATCCTTCATTAGCTCAAAGATATTATGAATGATGCCATTGAATATTATCTGAACATCTTCTGAGGTCCCTTCATCAAATATCCTCTGTAAATACCTACACCCCAGCTGATCTTTAGCTGCCAAATACACATAGTTTGGTTCCGAACGCGTAAGACTAGCATCATCCCTTGAGGCCAAACCATTTTTACTAACTCCTCTTACTTGGAATTCTGTGTCCCCTAAACCATTATGCAATAAGCTGCTATTTCTTGCTGGTTTCTTCTCTTGCAACCTTTCCATTTTAATCTCATTCCGCGATTTTTTCTTGTGACCCTTTAAACTTCTCTGTTCAGAAGCATATTTTAAACATTCCCCTTGAATAATGAAGCTATCTTCACTCTCATGGCTTCTTGAATATGGCAATGGGGAAAGAGGGTGATTCACTATGTTAGTAGTAGGTATTGATTTAGCCCTTTGCTGCTTTAAAATGGAACAATCACATTCGGAATTTAATCCCATCCTGCTTGGGTTTATGCCATGCAATGAACTAAACAAACTACTATCAACACCAACATCATTAAATCCACACTGCTCTGAGTATCCAAGACTCACATTACTACTAGGCCTATTCATGTTACACAAGTTAGTATAATCAATTTGCTCTTTTTGAAAACAGAGGTCATTGTACAGAGGATTAACAGGAAGTTTGTTACTACTACAAAAAGACCCCATTGAATCATACAAATAATTTTTCTGTCCACCTAATAATTCTCCTGACTTTTGAAAATCACAAAGATCATGACCAAAATTTCCTGTTCCATTGATGTTCACCCCATAATTAAATCTCTTAGACAGATCGCCTATGTCAACATGCTTATCAAAATTCTGTTCGTGAAAAAGCATGTTAGACCAACCAGAAGTAGTATTAGTAATATCAACTACTCCTCCTTCTCCTTGATTAATATTCTGATGATCAAATACATTCCAAGAATCCACTGAATCATCACCATATAAACCAAACCCGGTACCAGAAAACGAAGAACTTGAACCCGACGGCGAAAACCCCATCATTGTTTGATGATCATATTGATGATTTTGATGCAAATATGAAACGTTTTCCTTAATCATCATCATCCTCAGCATTTCTTCAGCACCCTTCATTTTTCCCTTTTCGTCACCTCTATACATCACACAATACAAACCTCGTGTAAGAACTCTATATAGCAAACAGATATAAATACACACACACACGTTACGTGTAACAACTATACTAAGAAACAGAAATATATATGGATGGATATTAGATTAATACAATACGAGGAGAATTTTTGGTTTTTAAGGTTGGTGGAAATTAATAAAGTTTGCATTGGGAATTAGAGAAGATTTTGTTTCTGTATTTGGGGTTTTGAGTATTTGAAGAACAGATGGATATTTGGTAGTGAGTGGGGAGGAATAAGAAAAGGACAGTGTTGTGTTCAAGTCACGCCATTAAAATGAAGAAAGCAAAGTTTCGCAGTATTTGTATTGTATGTACTCAGTACTAACACACACACACACAGGGAGAGAAGTGCCAGTGGAAAAGGAAAGAGAGAGAATAGGGTGGCTCTGAATCTGACAAACGCTGGGTTTTTCATATTTTCATTTTTATTTTATTTTTAGTATCTTACCTTGGACCCTTCTTCATTTCTTGGTTTTTTTTTTCCTTAACTACGAAAAAGGAAAAGAAAAGAGATTTTTAAATTGATGGTGATTTGCTGAGTAATTACAGATAATAATGTATTAATTTATATTTAGCTTAGTTTTAGTGTTGCTTAAGCAAGCTTTGGTTTTTCAGTTATTGCTAAGTTTAGTAACCTAGTCTAAAGGCTAAGCTTGATCGCCTCCCATAACCGACTTACTAAATTTTCTCCAATCAAGTGAAAGTACTAACTTGCCCTTGATTAGCAGTTAAATGTGCAATTATAATCTGTGAGTAACTGAGCATTAAGATTTAGGTAAAAGATGTGGGATGCTATTGGCCGACGCATTTATGTGATCATGAAAATGTATATCTTAGGCCTTTTTGCACTGTGATGTGTGTTATTTTTACAGATAAAAAAGTTTCAACAAATATTTGAAGACAAAAAAATTGCCATTTGAGAATAAACTAAATTATATGAAGTGTTTTAGGTGCCAATATATGTATTTATGTATGTCCAATAATCTAAGAGGAATTCTTTAATTAGCTTTTGAAAACATGTTACAATTTCAAGTCAATTAATAAATCATGATCTCATATTCTTATGCAAATAAATCTAATCATGATATGACATAAATTAATTGTCATGTTACTTCATATAAAATCTGCTTATTTGTCTGTTTGATCACAGATAGCATTGAAGACATTTGTATTGTTAATCTACTCTACACTTGTTTCATTGTAAATGTTACAAATATTTCACCTCTCTTAAGGATATACTAGGACCACACATTTCATCAAAAATTTCAAAAGAGAAATTTTTATAAACCACTGTAGTTTTGAGTTTAGTAACTATAGTTTACTTAATTATTATTCGTAATTATTTTTCAATTGTTACTTATTTGTATCACTTGTATTCAAACATGTAACGAATATAACCTGTGTCAATTGTACTCGTTCGCACATCGAATACCACGTATATCAACTATATTCGTTAGCGCAGTTGTATTAGTAAAGGCGAAATACAAGGGTGTATACAAAGGATGCAACTTGTATCGAATGTATATAGGGGTGTATACAAAGAATACAACATGTATCGGCTGTATTTGTTCGCGCAACGAATACAACTAAGGCAAAATACAGAAATACTGAAAAAATAAAATGTTCTTTTCGAGAGTCAAACTCAAGACCTCCGCTAACTAAGAGAGCGCTCTAACCAACTGAGCTGCGAGAGTTTGTTGCTCTTTTATTTTATTTCAAAACAATTAATCTCTTATTTCATGAATTTGTTATAAAACTCAATTATAGCTACGAATGGTAAATTTGCTGAAAGTGTAGCTACGAATGATAAATACAGTGTAAATATTTAATGTGTCGCATAATGTAATACAAAAATCTCATTTTGGGCCTAATGTAAGACCATTGTATTTCTCTTGCTTGAAGGTAGGGGTGGGTATAGTTTGGGCAAACTTGATATCCAAACCAACATTTGAATTATTTGGATTTTAGGATTATAGATTGAATTTTGGATTTAATTTTTATGATATTTGGATTTCATATTGGATATTAGATTTGGTACTTCAGAGTTTTGGATATTCGAAAATCAAAAACTTTTATATTTTATATTTTATATTTTATATTTTTTCCATTATTCATATGCCAATAGTAACAAGTCCAATATCCTAACCATTGGACATTATCTCATATATTCAATACTAATTGCTAAGTTACTATCAATACCTTCTATTTGGACATGATTTTACTATTAATACTTCTTATCAGCCTTACTAATGTCTTTGTTATATTTCCTTGATGACGATCTCATTAATTGAATACTCTATTTGGATGATTGCGGTAAAAATAAATAATTTTTTAGGCAATTTAACATGAGTACTTTATTTTGATGTTCATAATCGTAGAAAGAAGAAACATCTCAACTTATAAGCTTAAAATCGAAAATCCATAATACCAATTAATTATCCGAATCCAAACTTAAAAAATCCGATACAATCCGATTTTATTTGGATTGGATTTGGATTATCATTTCTTCAATACGAAAGCCGAAAATTTAAAATATCCAAACCAATTAATTTGAATTCAAACTTAAAAAATTTGATCCAATCCGAGTTTATTTGGATTGGATTTGGATTGTCATTTCTTCAATACTAAAGTCAAAAATTCAAACCAAAATTTTCATATCTAATCTAAATTGCCCAATGCCCACCCCTACTTGAAGCAGTAAAAAATGAAGCATTGAGCACGCTGATTACTTTTTTAACCATTTCTTTTTATGTATTTATAAATTAAACTAATATATAAATATTTGTTCAAATTATTTTCAATAGGGCAAAGGGAGTAAGGCCTCATTTGTTTGCACTTAATGGGGGTCTGAATCTTAATCATTCAATTCTCAGGCATTAAGTGCATTTGTTTTTAAAGTCTGAATCTTAATTACCCAGATCTTAATCATTAAGTGTGTTTATTTTTTTTACTTCACAACCACTTAATGTGTCTGAATAGGTCTGTATGATTAAGATCTGTAACGGAGACTTAATTTCATTAAGATGCTATCACATATTCATTATTAACTGTCGCCACCGCCTACCATTATCAACTACCACCATGTCGCCACCACCACCATACTCAACCACCCCCACCACCACCTCCACCACCTCCACCACCACCACGCCACCATCATCTTCAATCATAGCCGCCACCATTATCGACCATCACCACCCACTATCCCCACCACTTCGACCATCCTCATTCTCACTCACAATCAACCCTCATCCACCTCAACTATCACAACTGACCACCATCACCATCAACAACCGCAGCCGGCACTGCCCATCATTATAACCTACCACCACCCATCCACCACCTTCCTCACTCACAACTACTACCACCACCTACAATTATTAACTATCACCACCACCATACTCAATCATAATCGACACCACTACCAATCACTACTAGCTACTAGCATGAACTACCATCATCAACCAAAACTACCACCAACCACCGTCTCGAGTGGGCATTCACCCGTTAGCTATCACCACCAACAACTATCATATTTTAAAAAACTATATAATTTATTGATAGAACATTAGATTAGTTAGTATTTCATTTGAACTTTATGCTTATTAATTTTCAAGTAAAGATAAATTTTATACATTCAGATGTCAAAAATCCAATAGTCTTAATTATTTAGTATTCAGGTCTTAATACACAACTTATTATATTCAGATGTATATTCAGATTCAGATGTCTTAATCTTAATACACATATTGATATTCAGAAGTGTATTCAGATCCAGACGTCTTAATCTTAGAAAAACAAATGAGGCCTACTGGGGTCCTTTAACAAAAACTTATTATACTATCTTTCTGTCAAGCCAAAAAAAAAAAAAAAACACACACACACACTCGTGATAGACCGGGAAATTTCATTATCTTTCAGTAATGAGGGGAACAAACCGCAAACGACAAAAAGAACAGCACCTAATTATCGAGGCAGCAGGGGAGTTATAGTTCAAAACATGTCTATTAAGTTTAAAAAAAAAAAAAAAAAAAACAGAGAGAGGGGGGAAGAAAACAGAAGGCTGAAATTTGTATTTTCACTATGAAATCTTCAAAAATATACCTACACGTAATCATCTGTAATTTAAAATTAAATATTTAAAAAAAAGTAGATATATCTGTTATAACAAATTAAATTATACTGATAATAATTTTTTTATAATTGTCAATGCATAAGTTAAAATATATACTTTTTTATTAGTGCTTAACTATATATGTTGGTAGCATAAAAAAATTATACAACCACACTTAAAATTGGATTAGTATTAATTACTACGGTATTGTGGCAAAGTACTGGCAATTAATCATAGTTACTCCCATTTCTAATTAGATTAGCAAACATCCAAATTTTTTGGGTATTAAGCAATTAAGTATTAGTGGTACCTTCCACCTGACACGGACAGGCCCACTATCCTGTACAGCAACTACCTGTATTTTTCTAATATGCACAGACAACAGTATCGTACTACACAGTAATTGGTGCGTACAAAGGCTGCGGGATGTTGAAGACGTGGCAAGATTTTCATTTTCTTCTTAACGGTTCGTTGTTATATTTTCAAGTTCAGAAATTCGTAATTTCCTCTAACGATGGTATAGCGCTTCAATTGTTTTTGGAAATAAATACTTACTTAAACTTTGAAAAATTAGTTACTGATTAGCAATATTTCATTGTATAAATTGGTAGCATGTACAAGGGAAAAACCCAATAGTGACTAATTCAATAATTAAATTATATTTAGTGTTTGATAAACTGTGTAACTGATACTGATCTAAAAATAGTTTTCAGAAATGGAGAATATCTATATAATTAACATTCTCAGTTATCAAACGTATGGAGAATATCAAGAATCTAGTTAAAACTCAAATTCTGTAGGTAAAATTCCAAAATCTATTCTAGAAGTGCAGATGATCGTATAAATGCAAAAAAATTTATTAGAAACAGAGAAACGTAAATAATTACATCACATCGAACAAAAACATATCCTCCTACAATGATAATCAAAAGCATGAAAATTCAACATGTGAGCACAATAATGTGATGCTTAACAGGGCCGTCTCAACAAGATTGGTGGCCTAAAGCCAAATTTGATACAGAGACCCTAAGTAAGAATATCAACGATAAGTTTTCAATGAAAAAGTATAAAATAATAAAAGCGACTCAAAAATTTGATAAGTTGATATACAACAACATACTCAATGAAAACTCACAAAGTAAGGTCTGAGGAGGTAGAGTGTACGCTGACCTTATTGCTACCTTGGGAGGCAGAGAGGTTGTTTCGAAAGACCCTTGGCTCGAAAGAAAGCATGGCAAAAAAAAAAGTCAGATAAGGACAATCAATTCATTGTAGTATGAAATAGAAAGTATATATAGACGAATAAGTCATGATAAAGCAGTCTAAAAAGGAACAGTAGCTATCATAGATAAATAACATAATCGAAGTACAAGAAATAACAGATAGTAGCAGAAATCAAAGGGTAAGAAATAGAGAAAGATAAGTTGATATAATGATCAGGGGCGGCCCTTCCATAAAGCAAATAAAGCAACCGCTTTAGGCCCTGTATTTGTAAGGGCCCCATTTTTTGTTACACCTAATAGACTATGTATAAGTTTAAAAAAGAGTTTTGTACAGTGAAAAAGTTTGATTTCTTTATACCAAGAAAATTGCACTTGAAATGAATATCGAACCCGAATTTCGTAAGAAACGTGTGATATATAGGAAGTAACAATTTGATACAAATATTGATAATGAAATCTCAAAATCTTTCAAAGAGTCCTCTAGAGTTGATTACTTTTTTACATAATAGAAAGGCTGGTTTTTCACTTCAAAATAGATTTGGACAATTCGAAGCATATGAAAATATTTTTGGTTTTCTATTTAGTAGTAAAAACTAAGATCACTAGATGTTGAAAATTTGAAAAAAATATTGCCTTAATCGTGAATGTTCCTTTAAGTGTAAAAATCAATTCGATATTGATGGTTTAGATTTATTTTCTGAATTAAAAGTATTAAGAAAAATAGTACAATTAGAAGATAACAGTTTAATTAATACACTTAATCAAATAAAAAGAGTTAATACTTTTCCAAATGCCTAAATTGCTTATAGAATAATGTTAATAACTCATGTTACCGTTGCTTCAACGCAGTAGCGGATGCACATAGGGAGTTGTGGGTGCTTAAGCACCCATTAACTTTGACCATATTAATAAATTTATATAGGCAATTGTACAAATATTTAGATAAATATTGAGCGAACACCCACAAGTAAATTTATTTTTCCTCTTCTTTTAAAGTTTTTATCGGCGAGCACCCACAACTTCAAAATCCTGGATCCGCCACTGCTTCAACGGAAAGAAGTTTACGAAATTCAATTGATAAAATCTTACTTAAGAACAACAATGGCACTAGAAATATTAAATGGATTAGTTATATGTCAATTGAGAAGTACTTATTAGGAGTTATTGATTATAAGAAAATTATTAATAACTTTGTATATAAGAAAAGCTAAAATATAGACTTCAAATAAATAATAATAATAAAAAAAGTTAAGGCCTCTCATAAAAGCTTGGTTTTAGGCTCCAAGATTTGTCGGGCCGCCCCTGATAATGATATTGAAAAGTGTTGCATTGTTTCAATATAATGATTACTTGTTGTAATGCTTTGAAGAACAAAACTTGTAAGCCGCGGTAAGTTGCTGATTGAGAGACTTTTCAATATTTAGAATAAGAATAGCAAAAGAGAGAATGAAAAAAAGTAAATATATTAATAATAATTTGCGCCCGTATTAGTTGTTAGGATATAAACGAGGCAAAAAAAAAAGAAGCTACCCTACCCATGTAAGGAAACAATTCACTAAAAATTAGTTACTGATTAGCAATATTTGATTGTATAAATTGGTAGCATGTACAAGGGAAAAACCCAATAGTGACTAATTCAATAATTAAATTATATTTAGTGTTTGATAAACTGTGTAACTGATACTGATCTAAAAATAGTTTTCAGAAATGGAGAATACCTGCTCCTCCCTTAACCAGAGGTCTCGAGTTCGAGCCCTGGGTATGAAAAATCCTTAGTAGGAAGCGCTTCCCCCCGAAAGGGGCCCTACGCGGCGCGAATCCGTATATAGTCGGGCTCCTATGCGGGTAGCAGACACCGAATGAAAAACCAAAAAAAAAAAAACATTCTCAGTTATCAGACGTATGGAGAATATCAAGAATCTAGTTAAAACTCAAATTCTGTTGGTAAAACTCCAAAATCTATTCTAGAAGTGCAGATGATCCTATAAATGCAAAAAAAAAATTATTAAAAACAGAGAAACGTAAATAATTACATCACATCTAACAAAAACATATCCCCCTACAATGATAATCAAAAGCATGAAAATTTAACATGTGAGCACAATAATATAATGTGATGCTTTTACACACACACACACACACATATATATATATATATATATATATATATATATATATATATATATATAAAACCAAAAATTAGATTTTAGGTCAAAGTTTGAATTTAGAAAAACTCGGGTTACTGATAATCGGAAAAGTGTATAAGAAAGAAATTTTAAATGATATAATCAGAAAGCAAATAAAACAAAGTATATTCCAGTAGTGTTTTTTGTATCCTACAGATGTTGTGACTTCCTCTTTTTATAGTTAATTTTTAAGAGAAAGTGTAATGCCTTTGCTTTAATGAGGCAATTACGAGCAATAAATGATATTGAAGGAAACGTTACCCAGTCATTCATATTAAATACAAATTCTCTAACGTATTTGGCATTTAATGCTGAATTTGGACTCTTTTTCGCTATCAGATTCATGTCTCCAATTCCTTCTGATCTTCGAACTTTAAATGACTGGAACAGGTAGTCTCGTTTCATTTGAATAATAGTTCGTGCCTTTAAGTATCTTCTCTCCCGCGTCTGTGGTTGCTCGTGTCTTCTAACTGATTACCATGTTTTGACTATTTGACCGGTCCACGTGTCATGACACGTCACCTTCAATATTTAAATTTAGTTTTTTCTCAATACATACATACATACATATATATATATATATATATATATATACACACACATTTTGTAAGAGATAACTTTACTGTTGCTCCAAGGTTCACCTTCAAAATATGATCCATATTAATTAAGCCATCTCCAACTCACCCTCCATTTTTACCTCCAAACTCCATTTTGGAGCAAAAATGAAGGATTTTTGCTCCAACCTAATTGCAAATTTGCCTCCATTTTAGAGGGTCAACTATTCATCCACTCCATCACTATTCCCTATTATTTAGCCCTTTTAATTTATCATATTATATATACCTAATTATTTTATGTAATATCTTTAAAATATTAATTTTACACCTTAATTTTGGCGTATAGTTTTGATAAATTAATTTTCGTGCATATATTATATTTATGTAAAATTGTAAGTTAAAAGTATTGCTTCCCCCCCCCCCCGAA